>NC_090725.1:193645638-193668138 GCF_036898095.1 Palaemon carinicauda
TGTATGTATAACATTGTTAGTGTGCTATATTGTTAATTCGTAAACATATATTATGTATACTTGATACTTTAATCAGATGAGCGATGATTCTGTTTCTACAGTGGTGTACTAAAGTGGTGTTGCCTAGAAACGACTCCAATATTTATGGATTTAATGCAACACGCTCTTAGTTGTAAGGGCGTTTGATCATAAAAAAAAGATCCCTTGAAAGAAGAAATAATTTACCACTAATCGCAGCGTTACCACCTGAACCACGAATATTTCATACCGAAAGATCTACATCTTTGTATTTCTTTAATAAATGTAATAGCATAAGCATGAGACCTTAAGATTTATTTTGCTGTTAAATTTTAAATGTCTTAACTTTGTCAATATGTAATTGTGGGTATACTCTTAGAATGGAAAAGTAAAATATACTGTAGCTTGCTATAAAACATATGAGTAACAAGAAGAGTTCATTTGTATTTGAGGTATGTTACTAGAGCACAGACAGACGTTAACGCATACACACACAATTTGTTCAAAACTTATATCAGTCGTGAAAATGGTTTGCAATAATATTATTGTAAACAAATTTCACGTTTTGATATAAATGAATCTAGGTCTACAGCTATTATCTCTGTTAATGTGCATCCCCAAATAGCACATCTTCACGGCTGGATGACTATGATCCTAGTCATCCCTTTATTGACTCCAAGGCCTTGGGTTGAATCCATTTGAGGGTCGGAGTGCCAATTGTGTTTAATTCCGTATGTGTGAGGTTTCCATATCGTTGGCTAAATTCGATACCAATTAATTGTTTGTGGTTCATTATTATTGTAATTTTCATTATTATTATTACTTGCTAAGCTACAATCCTAGTAGGAAAAGCAGGATGCTATAGGCCATATTTATCGCAAACTATTGTATATAGTCACTTTTAGCAAAAGCAAAAGTTACTTGGTGATTGAATAGTTATGGATCTTGTTACTCTACTTTCAAAGCCTAATTACGTGGATTATAATCCTGGCCTCTCATACAATTTACCTTGTACTGTTTATTTCAAGTCTAGGAACAGATTCCTGAATTCGACAGGAATATGTACGGTTACTTGTAATAAACTTATATATCTCTTGACAGCTCAGTTGGTAGAGTCCTCGCAGGCATGGTATCGGCTGAGTGGCACGATTTCGAATCTCTGCCGCTGCCAGAAGCTATTACCATAAATGAATTCCAGTGGATATATATTTCCAAGTTAGAATTTGGTATTAAATGCCATTGTTGTTGATATTTACACACACACACACACAGATATATATATATATATATATATATATATATATATATATATATATATATATATATATATATACACACACACATACATGCACACACACACGGTTTTTTTTGGGTAATCCTATATCATTGAAATCGGGTTTGTTAACAAAATATACTTTGCTGATGTTCAATCTACTATTCGCCACTTCTCTACAGATTACAAAGTCTAAGATATCCACAACAAAAATTTATAGAATAGCCTGATAGGCAGCGAAACATTCAAATGGACCGAGCAAATTATCAAAAAATAAGCTGGACGGGAAAGCGACTTTTTTAAATCGCATAAGAACACCATCAGAATCGTCTGACGTAGGTCGATTAACATGGATTATAGATTTTATGACAAAAACAAGGATTTTGGGGATATTATGGTCACTAGCTTGGATCAACCTCAGAAACGTCATTCTAGGCTCATAAAAGGAGAAATAAGACGTCGCTTTTGAGGAAATTATTAACCAATCCCAATAAAAGCTCCTGGACGCCACTTGAATAATCGGATGGGGCTCGGGGAGAATGCCCTGAACGCTATATGATGTACACGATAATGAACGTTTAACCTGCTTTGTTTTTAGAGTAGTTTTAATACTACTTCATGACACCAGTAACATATGTTTGTAACGTTGATGCCTCACTTCCTATATAAATTAATACCCAATAATTGTTCTTTTTGAATACTAATATTTTGTTGTCTTTGCTGTTTCATTTTTTTTAACAACAAGAATTTTTTAGTTCAGGTAGTGTTTATAAACATTTGGAAAAGCAAAACAGTTAAATATTAACATGATAACGTAACGAAATTTCTTAATGGGTGAATGGGGATCTTGGAGTAACAAAATATTATATATATATATATATATATATATATATATATATATATATATATATATATATAGATATATATATATATATATATATGTGTGTGTATGTATGTAAATACATATATATATATATATATATATATATATGTAAATACATACATATATATATATATATATATATATATATATATATATATATATATATATATACACACACATATGGTATTTAACACAATGATTCTAGCAAACATAAAGTTGAGAACCCGAGTGCGTAATAAAATAACATGAAAATGCCATAATAATTTTCATTTATGAAATTTGAAATGGCGTGAAAAAAAATATAAAACTAGGGATATGTAAACCACTTAGCATCACACACACAAACACACACATACATACATATATATATATATATATATATATATATATATTATATATATTATATATATGTATATATATATATATATATATATATATATATATATATATATATATATCCATATATATATGTATATATATATATATATATATATATATATATATATATATATATATATATATATATATATATATATATATATATATTGATGTGTGTGTATGTACGAGTTTGGTGTTGAAGTGGAATTCATACCCTGAGATTGTTATCTTCTTCACGCCATTTCACATTTAAAAGAAAAAAAAATGTAAATTATTTATGGCATTTCATGTTACTTTTAGGCCTTTGGGTCCTTGACTTTATGTTTGTTAGAATCACTCTTTTGAATAATAATGAAAATTGAATGTAAATACCTCTGTTTCATATTAGATTAATTATATGATTGACAAAGGAAAAATAAATGAAAATTTAGTATATTCTATTGTAGCTCTTCATATTGGACAATTCGTGATAAATATCTGAGACATTTTCATAATAAAAGCTAGATATACTATACAAAAAAAATTACTATTCCCAACAAATCTGTGGGGTAGGATTTCACTTTAAAAATAAGTGATGGAAAAACCTATGTAGCTATAATTCCTTCATGATATTTTTATTTGATGTGTAGGTCTAATCTCCCATTGATATTTACATTATTCAGCAGGTCTATGAAGAAGCATTAGTTTAGTTTTGGAGAGGGGAATTTAACTATAAATTAGTTCCTAGCCTTTTATATAAGAGGTAGCTCATATATATCCTTTCCTTCTTAATGAAAACCAGAATTATGTTTTTATGTCTGTTCATGATACGAAAAAGAGAGGATGCTTTTTTATTAATAGTTCAAGATCTTTTTAATGACAATATTAATCATAAACATATATTTTATCGGAGGTAAGTTTATTTTGGATTAAAGATTAGTAATCATCGAGTCAATATCTCGCAATGGAGCTAGTTCCGTACAAGGAATCATTTGGACATGGAAAAGTAGCATCATACAATTTTCAAGAGTTAACAAATTGCAAGCATCTTTTAGGGGAAATGTATGTCGTAGATGGAGCTTTAATACAAATTAGACTGACTGAGAGTATAGGAACTTTATAGTCAAATGATAATACAGATTGTAATTATGAGACTCATAAATCAATAAAACAACGTAGAACATTATGACAGATTATTGGCTACTGTTGTTTACTACGACTTGCATTTCATGATATATCTCCCACTTATTCATGCCTTTATACGTGAAAAAGAGTCAAAACATAAAACACGAAAGGAAAATCAATGTTGAAAAACATTTACCTTTTTTTTACTCTATAATGGAAATTGTAACTAAATAGCAAATAAAATGCATACATGATGAAAAAGATGTTTTTTATCAGACATTCATTTAAATAAATACAAAATTGTACTAAAAACGTATATATATGTTAACTTCGAGTATCATAATGACCAATGGCATAAACATTAAATAAATATACAAATATACTGAAAACATATAGATGTTAAGATATCACTATGATCACTGCAACAATTTCAGAGAAATACGGCCGCTTGGGCATTCACAAGCACTCTTTCCGTCATTGATATTTATCTTTATTCATTTGGATATTATACATTAGGGCCATTCATTCTGCGTTGAATGGTTCTCGTGCAATTGCAACATTCTTGCAGCATTAAGTTTAAACTGTTATTGCAAATTATAATGCGGCTTACATAAATGTCTCTCCTGGAGAGACGGGGAATTTACTCGCGTACTTCATTAAGGTGGGGGATATTCACGAAAGGAAGAAATGCAAGATGTTCCCCCTGACTGTGGGACACCTAAATGACTGTCATGGAACGACGAGGCCGGATTCAATCTTTCAGAGGGAAATGAGGTGAACGTGGAGTGGCGTCTTTTAAGAGGACATTGTCACATATTGTTTGACGTCTCATTTTCTTCGATGACAAGGGAATGGCTGGGCATCACGTGAATGCTAATGCAGTCCTGTCCGAAGGATCACCGAGTATGCCATACAATATAGATGATATGTCAACACATTTCATTATTACATGAAAAATATAACATTCACGGATTCTTCGGTCGCCCAAGCCTCTAGAAATGTTTGTAATAAAAAAATTGTACGTTTGATGGAAAGAATGCCGATGCGTATCTTTCAAGACCTTGATAACGTTTGGAGTACCAGTGATAGGATGTGAACAAATTTGAGCTTTTATCGAGCTGACAGAGATTACTAAGAGAAAAATGAAGACTCTATAAGGACATACAAACAGGGCAGTGACCGGAATGACATAAATGTGTGTTTAATCTAAGGTAAATGAAGTAATATAAGCTAATCAAGATTTAAACGGAAATAATTAGGTTATAAACAACTGAAATAGTATACATTTTCAAAAAACTAAATTGGAAAAAAGAAATGTAGCTTTTGAATGAACACAAAAATGCCTGGTACTCTTTGATATCCCTTTAGTGATTGTTGCTATCAAGGAAAACTGGAAGCTTACAATGGAGAGTCCAAGAAAAGAAATCATGGAGGAATATAGAAAATTATAAGCAAACATAGATGGAAGATCTTTTTCTGAGAAATAAAGTTACCCAATAGTTCATCCGCTAGAGAAGAACTTGAGGAAATGGCAATGAAAAAGGTGAAAGTGAGATGCGATTGCAATCAAACGGTACTAGTAGGCGTGTATACGGATTTGTAGATCAAGAGGTCAAATATTTCGATAATTTTTTTAAGCACACATATAAACTCGATTAATATACTGGATCGCATGGCCGCACTCACACTTATCCACTCAAACCTGCACTCACGGATATACAGTTCGTTTACAAACTCACACACACACGCACACACACACATACACACACACATATATATATATATATATATATATATATATATATATATATATGTGTGTGTGTGTGTGTGTGTGTGTATATATATAGATATATATATATATATATATATATATATATATATATATAAATATATATGTATATATATATATATATATGTATATATATATATATATATATATATATATATGTGTATGTGTGTGTGTATATAGATATATATATATATATATATATATATATATATATATATATATATATATATATATATATATAAATATATATGTATATATATATATATATATATATATATATAGAGAGAGAGAGAGAGAGAGAGAGAGAGAGAGAGAGAGAGAGAGAGAGAGAGAGAGCATGTAATATATGCATATAGCATGTAATACCCTTCCTACAATCTCCAATGCAGTACAGAAAACCCTTGATTGTTGTCGGGAAGTTCGTATGATTGACCTTGATTTTAGTGTTGTCTTTGACCGTGTTAATCATGAAGCCCTTGTTTTTAAACCCAAACAGTTGGAAGCGGGTGGGTCGTTTCTTAGTATTATTATTGAATTTTTAAGTAATAGATCGCAAAGAGTTGTTGATAGGCACCATAGCGAGTATAGGAATGTGATATCTGGTGTTCGTCAGGGTAGTATTTTTGGACCATTACTTTTATATTATATGCACATGACATGTGGTTTAGCCAGAAAACAAGCTTGTTGCATATGCAGATGATTCTACACTCTCTTCATAAGAGATCTAGCTAAAATTACTGCATGGTCGAAATTATGGGGCATGAAGTTGAATCCTAACAAAACTGAAAGTATGATTGATTATAAATAGGTCAAGGACAGTAACTCTTCAACATCCGGATCTCAGCATTGATAACGTTTCTTCAACTCGGTATGACTCTTTTAGAATTAAACAAAAAATTTGCGTATTGAGAGTCTTTCAAGATTCTCGGTGATCAATCTATTCTGAAGAAGTGTTTTAATTCTTTCATTTTACCTTGTTTCGAGTATCATTCCCCTGTCTACTGTAGTCTTCAGCTGCTGATTCTCATCTTAATTTGTTGGACAGGAGCTTACGGTTTATTAAAATTCTTATTCTTGATCTTCATATTAATCTCTGGCACCGTAGTTCAATTAGTTCGTTATGCATGTTACATAAGATTTTTCAGAATTATGATCATCCTTTATATTCAGATCTTCCCGGACAGTTCCATCCTGTTCGTAATACTAGGTATACAGTCAATACTAATAGTCAGGCGTTGTCCATCATGAGGTTCAATACTACACAGTATTCTAAAGGTTTTATTCCAGCTGTGACCAATTTGTGGATTGATCTTCCTAGTTGGGTGGTTGAATCCGTAGAACTTCAAAAGTTCAAACTTGCAACAAATGTTTTTATGTTGAACAGGTTGACATAAGTCGTTTATACTTAATATATGAAATATCTGTTTTAATGCTGTTACCCGTTTTTTAAATATTTCATTTTAATTGTTCATTATTTATCATGTCGCTTATTTATTTCCTTATTTCATTTCTTCACTGGGCTATTATATCCGTGTTGGAGCCTTTGAGCTTATAGCATATTGCTTTAACAGCCACGGTTGTAGTTTAGCTAAGCTAGTAATATATATATATATATATATATATATATATATGTGTGTGTGTGTGTATATTTATATATATATATATATATATATATATATATATATATATGTATATATATATATATATATATATATATGTATATGTATATATATATATATATATACATATATATATATATATGTATATATATATATATATATACATATATATATATATATATATATGTATATATATATATATATATATATATATTTGTCACTATACTGGAGGAAGGATCAGAAAAACGAAATTTTTGGACTAGCGCTTTCGTATTTTCATACCTCTGCAGTCCAAAAATTTCGTTTTTCTGATTCTTCCTCCAGCATAGTGACAAATATATACATCGCATGCCTCAGCGATAGATAGTCAATATATATATATATATATATATATATATATATATATATATATATATATATACATATATACATATATATATATATGTATATATATATATATATATATATATATATATATATATATATATATATATATATATATATGCATATGTATACGTACACATAGACACACACACGCACACACACACACACATATATATATATATATATATATATATATATATATATATATGTGTGTGTGTGTGTGTGTATCTGTGTGTGTGTAAATATACACAAACAATGTTATCTCACCTTGCAGCAGAAATATGGCGTTCCAGAATGCAATATGTAGAAAAAAAAAAAAAAAAACATTCAAAGAGCGCAGATTTCCGCCAAGTTAGCACAGTTCCCATAATCATACCATCTTGACCTTCACTAGATCCCTATTTCTTTGTTCGAGGAGACAATAATCAGCAACAAATAGGACTACTTTTTTATAGTAATGATTTTTTATTTATTATTATTTTTTTTTTTGAAGTTGTAACGAATTTATTTTTAAAGAACAATAAATATTGTTCATTCATTGCATCGTGAACAAATACGATGATAGATTGGATGTCTAATGTGAAAAGTTATTAAGAGTAAACACCTTTTTTTTCGCTAATGGCAGATTTCTTCCGGATACAGATCCATAATTTTTATCAATATGCCAAATTTGTTGACACATTTCTTATTTACCATTGTTTTAGGTACAATTTGGTGTTAGTTGCATGTCTCCAGTTTTATATGTTCCTTCACTGCAGACAATTTCCCACAAAGTCCCTAAAATTTTCCATTCTGCATCAGCAGGTCTAGAATAATACCAGGATCCGGACCATAATGTGGTGATTGATAGCCCTTATGATGGCTTTAGGATTAAAATCTCTACCGAGTATTCTGTGCTTTATTTGTTAAGTAATTTGCAAAAATATCTAAACTATCCAAATATCTCGCAATAGTGAAGAATCATGTTAAAAAATCCTGGATCCAAATGGTGATGTGGCTCACCGCCAAAATCTAATTATATCTAAGTTAGCCCATTTCTGACGTATCCTGAAATTTTCATCAAAATTCACCCGTAACTTTGTTATTTAGTCTGGTGAAAAGAAACAACAGCAACAAGCTAACAGACAGAGGTGAAAATAACCTCTTTGACGGAGGTAATTACAAGACATCTCCAACCAAATGACCTGGCATTCTGGCAAAGAGAACATTCACTTACGGATTTGTCGTTGAGGTGCTCTACGACACAGGGAAGTTTGGCCGTCTCGCCTACTTTGACAACTACAGAATCCTCGGCCGTGCCAAACTCTGGTTGTTGGCCCCACCAGCCGTCTGCAATCTCCACACCTGGAAGCAAGCATATAATGACGTGCTTAGAAGACAACCTTGCTATAACTGTCATTTTAACTTTTATAATGGCTACATCATTTTTTTCATAAGTGGTTATAAAAATTATAATTTTAAATGTGTAGGAGAGGAGTATTAATATACAAGATAGATAAATAAAAATGGGAAAAAATGAATGTCATTAGCTAGATGCAATTATAATTTATTTATTCGTTTGATAAAATTACAAAAAGTATTCAACAAGAATATCTTACTCGTCATTTTAGTATTCTTTATTATAAGAAGAAATATACTTTCTATAATTTTTTTCAACTACTAACGATATTTTAATGCAATTGGTCATTGATAAATTGATAAAAATTCCTGGTCATAATACTAATATTCTAAATTACTGCTGGGGAAGTTGAAATTAAGGAAAAGCGTTCGCACGGTATTACAAAGGATGAAGGAAAAGGGAATACAGATATAATACTTAATTTGGGAGGAAGGAGCGAAATTATGATAACAAATAAAATCAAGACTATAAAGTTTGGTAAGAAGGAAGCGAGTATGCAAGTAAAAAATGGATGATTTGTAGAGAAAGCTTACAGCCGTGAAAGGGCCTGGCCACCAGCCACCCGTTGAGGTATTACCGCTAGAGAGTTACTGGGTCCTTTGACTGGCCAAACAGTACTACATTGGATCCTTCTTTTTGGTTACGGCTCATTTTCTGTTTACCTACACATACACTGAATAGTTTGACTTATTCTTTACATATTTTTCTCTGTCCTCATACATCTAACAACACTGAGATTACCAAACAATTTTTCCTCGCCTAAGGGGTTAACTACTGCAATGTAATTGTTCAGTGACTACTTTCTTCTTCGTTAGGGTAGAAGAGCGTCTTTACTTATGGTAAGCAGCTCTTCTAGGAGAAGTACACTTCAATATCAAACCATTGTTCTCTAGTCTTGGGTAGTGCCATAGCCTCTGTACCGTGGTCTTTCATTGTCTTGGGGTAGAGTTCTTTTGCTTGAGGGTACACTCGGGCACACTATTCTATCTTATTTCTGTTTCACTCGTTTCGTTCAAGTTTTTATAGTTATTTATGAATTATTCCTTCTCATGTAGTTGCTGTTCTTAAAATATTTTATATTAATTGTTAATTACTTTTCCTGTAGTTTCCTTATTTCCTTTCCTCACTGGGCTGTTTTCCCTGTTGGACCCCTCGGGCTTATAGCATTCTGCTTTTCCAACTAGTGTTCTAGCTTAGTAAGTAAGTAATAATAATAACAACAACAACAACAACAACAACAACTAGCGGAACCCATGTAAATTACACGAAATGATATTGTTCCTAACTTATATATGTTTGAATAAAGTGTGATAAGATTTGACTTGTATATATATTTTTAAAAATTAGCAATACATGTAACAATTTACAAAACTTCTTTACATACAATATTTCTTGTGAAGGTAGTTCCTCTTCTCTGGCCATGAGTAGAATTATTCACTGTTCATAGACCTTGCTCTTGAGAAGGATACATAAAGTTGTCCATGAGTAAAGCAAGGTTGTGGTAGGTAGATCCCAACCTTATCGAAAGTTTGTCCTTCAACGTTTTTAATGGTCATTGAATATGATAGGCGGACGGGAAATTGAGTAATGTGTAGGAAGATTTGAAGCAAAGGGTGATCAGAATTATGAGAAATTTTTTACAATAATAATGGATTAGTCGTTAAATGAAAAGCCCCGAGATGTCTAGGTTATGGAAATTGATAGAACTCAATTTTTTGTCTTAATATTTTAAAAAAAGTCAGGTGCTAAAGACAAAATTGGGAAAACTATATAAGATGTGCTTTGGTTAAGTATTCAAAGTCTAATGTGAATTTGTAAGAGTATACCATGAAATTATTTCCGTTTTCTTTAAAGCGTGACACACGAGTATACCATGAGATTATTTCCGATTTCTTTTTTAAAGCGTGACACACAAAATAAATAACACACACGCTATCGTATTAATACATAGATAGTAAAGGGAAAACATTTCATAGAGGATTGTAAAAGTACTGATGGAGTCATTAAGACAACGAAGCCTGTTTAAAGGTTTAAAGACGGCTCATGAATGACAGTGGCAAGGGACAGTGACATTGCCCTATCGAGCAGGACAATGCCCTAGAGACTGACCACATATACATATAATCACTGATTAGCGCCCAAGCCCCCTCTCCACCCAAGCTATAACCAAGGAGGGCTAGGCAATGACTGCTGATGACTCAGCAAATAAACCTATAGGCGAACCCAAATCCCCCATCCTTAGCGCACAAGGATGGTGAGGTTGCAGCGACCAAAGAAACGAGTTTGAGCGGAACTCGAACCCCAGTCTGGCGATCACCAGTCAGGTGGGGAGAGATTAAAAGTATGAGTGGATGGGTTAGGAATATAAGGTTTAATAAAGGAGCAAATTAGATTATTTGAAGGACAATTACATAATTCAAGTTATAAAACAAAAATATGGAAGTAGTGATATGGTAGTTATGAAGAGCGAGAGAGGTTTAAAGAAGATAAACAGTAAAGATGAAAGTGGTAATGTCAATAGGAATATAATAAAAAAAAATCTGTGTACTACAAGAAGGTAATTGGAACTAAAAAGGTTACCATAGAACCAGACCTACCCCCCCCCCCCCAAGAAAAAATCATATTGAAAGTGAAATACATATTACATTTATTCTATATTCTATGGGGTTCTTTGACTGGACAGGCAGGACTACCTTGGATCATTCTCACTGGTTACGGTTCACTTTCCCTTTGCCTAGACATACACCGAATAGTCTGACCTGTTCTATACAGGTTCTCCTCTGTCCTCATACACATGACAACACTGAGTTTACCAAACAATTCTTTTTCACCCAAGGGATTAACTACTGCACTGTAATTGTTCAGTGGCTACTTTCTTATTGGCAAAGATAAAAGAGACTCTTAAGCTATGGTAAGCAGCTCTACTAGGAGAAGTACACTCCAAAATCACACCATTGTTTTCTAATCTTGGGAAGTGCCTTAGCCTCTGTACTATGGTCTTCCACTGTCTTGGGTTAGAGTTCTCTTGCTTTAAGGTACCCTCGAGCACACTGTTCTATCGAATTTCTCTTCCTCTTGTTTTGTTTATTTTTTGATAGTTTATATAGGAAATATTTATTTGAATGTTATTGTTCTTAAAATATTGTATTTTTTCCTTATTTCCTTTTCTCACTGGGGTCCCTGGGATTATAGCATCCTGCTTTTGCAACTAATGTTTTGTAGCTTAGCAAGTAATAATAATAATAATAATAATAATAATAATAATAATAATAATAATAATAATAATAATAAGTTAAAGATAGTATGTAATCGAGTGTTAAGAAAAACAAACACATGCATTATATATATATATATATATATATATATATATATATATATATATATACATATATATATATATATATAATATCTATTTCTCTCTCTCTCTCTCTCTCTCTCTCTCTCTCTCTCTCTCTCTCTCTCTCTCTCTCTCTCTCTCTCTCTCTATATATATATATATATATATATTATGTATATTATTTATATATATATATATATATATATATATATATATATATTTATCTGCATACATTTGTGTGTATATATATAAATATATATGTATGTATGTATGTATATATACACAAATATGTACAAATATATATATATATATATATATATATATATAAATATATATATATATATATATATATATATATATATATATATATATATATATACTGTATATATAGATATATGTATGTATGTACAGTATATATATAATTTTATATATACATATACATATATATATGTACATATATATATATATATATATATATATATATATATATATATATATACTGTATATTATTATATGATGATGTCTCCCGGGTCTGGGCACTAAAAACAATATATTTTACTGTTATGGCTAGTGACTGGGAACCAAACATATAATATAATGTATACTACGGCTGGCAAGTTCATCAAACTCTCAAATTCCAAACTTGTTTGCTTTTATATAGAAATTGTTACACTTTAAAATATTAATACACGAATTCTCAGACAGTTAACTCCCTGGCAGTAATATATAAAACGCTGAATATTCAAAGGTCTCCTAAGTACACTCAAAACTAAACTGGATAATTATTATTACGAATATTCGAATAGCTCTAACGTCTGTTCATTAACATGATACTAGCGGATTCTATTCTAAACAATGGTGATTGGAATAATATACTCTTAACAAAAAGGAATATATTCTATATGATTACAACACTTTGAAAAAATTTACATAGTAACAAAATAAATCTGAACGAAACTTAGATTAAGACAAAAATGTTACAATCTAAAAATTATATAACGACTTGACTTGAACTATTATATCTGAATAAAGCTCAGACTAAGAACAAGAAATAACACTTATGGAAATTATGCAATCACTTGTTTCGCTTTAAATTAAATCTGAGTACAATATTTATATTTGACATTCAATGAAAAATAGATAACCAGATCACAATACAAATACCTAACCTTCCAACAGGGACAGTAACAAAAACTTTACACCATGCCAACACTCACCCTAATACAATGAATTCAAAATCACCGTTTCGTCTCTTCGTTTCTTTTCAACACACGATTTGATTTGGGGCTTTGTGCCACAGAGTTACTTAGGAGAGGACACACTATAGGTACTGAACACTTAAAAAAATATTCTGAGCAGAGTGCGAGAGAGGGAGAGGGGATGTTGTCTGTCTTAAGACTGCAATTCTCTATCTGACTATCTAACACTGGGTGTTGCCTTATATAGAAAACCCAGCTGCTTCTAGAAACTTCCCAGAGATTTGGGAAGCATGGAAGCCCGGGCTTGAGCGTCAGCGTTACCAAGTATTGCTCTCTCAAACGCTTTATCATGCAACAGGGAGACAAAACCTGGGTTTCCTGGGCAACTAAAACACACAGCGAGGCAACTCTCAGTCAGCTAGCTCCGCCCACCCTTTGTCCCCGAAATGAAAAAATATAGCATCCTTTCACTAGTTCCTTCGCGAAATTTCCAAAGCACATGGTTCGCCAAATCAATTACCTATTTTCTCTCAAACATGACGCAATACCTGATAAAAATATAAAAGATCATTACATAAGCCCTTGTTCACATCTCACACGAATCCCACAACACTCAAATAGTTACGTAAGACTTCATAACAAACATACATGAAATAAAAAGTTAATTCTTAAAAGTAACTTAAATCTACATAAACTAACTTGAATAAAGAATACAATGAAATTAACGACGAAAGTCTTACGTAATTTACATAATATACTTAAATCTACACGAGAACTCGCCTTAAAAGCTGGCTAACCTCTCTTCAATGCACAAATAAAATATAAATAAAATTATCAATAAACTACGGTATTTACTTTACAATAGACCATCTTTGTAAGATAGTTCCCCCTAAAAAAGATTATTTACTCTGGGCCTCAATCCATCGATTCAGCCCGAGATGAATAATCTGCAACTACGTTACCTTTACATGTTCATTATCTTTACTTGATATATACTTTACATTAATACAATACGGTTTCAAACATAATGACCACCTAGTTAACCTTTGACTATTATTTTTCATCATATTCACAAAGGGTAAAAGATTATGATCCGAGTACAACGTAATCTCATGCTGTGGTTGATTTATGTAGTTTAAAAACTTGTTTATCGCTGCGATCAGTGCCAGCAGTTCCGTTTTAACAGTCGAGTCGACTCGTTGCTTCTTCTTGAGCTTCGATGACATAACACACGTAGCATTAAGTATTCCTTCCTTATCTTTTTGCAATAAGACAGTTCCAATCCCGTTATCTGATGCATCCACTTGGATAAAGAATTTCTCGGTGAAATCCGGTCCTTGAAGTATTGGTATCGAAGTGAATATGGTCTTCCTAGACTTTTCCTTTTTCCTTGTATCTCGATAACATAGGCCCAGTTACTGCTCTTCTCCAAAATCCGGAATGGTTCTGGGAACTTGATGGTGAGCGGGAATCTCCTCTGTGATGCGTAGACCAACACCTGCTGTCCTACCGTAAACTGTCTGTTTGTACTCTTCATACCAAATCTATTCTTCGTCCATCCTTGTCTTGGTTTTTAGGGCTTCTAAGGAAAATTTCCAAAACTCGCCGATTCCTTTCCTCAAATCCTTGACATTTCCTTCGTCCGTTTCCTCTCGATCCTTCCCTTTTCCTGCCACATTTTCTTTGGTCCTTTGCTGAAGGGTCCTGCAACCTGCTTGTTCATACTCTTCCATCCAAACCTTTTCTTCGTTCGTCCTTGACTCGTCGTCTCCATGCCTTCTAGTGAAAATATCCTTATCTCGCCAATCCTTTTCCTCAAATTCTTGACATATTCTCCTTCCGTTTCCTTTCGGTCCTTCTATTTTTTCCTAACATTTTCTTAGCTTTTCAGCTGTCTGACATATGTGACATGCATGGCAGAACTGGCTCACGTCCTTATGCATGCCAGGGCAGAAAAAGTGTTTCATGATCTTCTCCGTTGTCTTTCTTATCCCCATGTGTCCCGTCTCGTGCACTATCGCGATCACCTGTCTTCTCAACGGCGCGGGAATTAATATTTGCCAGTATATCTCCCATTCGGCATTCCCAGGGATATCAGCGGTCTATGCTTCCTCATAAGAAACCCATCCTTAAGATAATAACAGGTCGGAGACTGCTGTGCCTGCATCTCGTCCACCAAATGGTGCAATAACTGTTACCGTTGCAGCCTTCCATTGCAATCCTATCAGCCTTTTCCTACTCACTTGTCCTACTTCTAACATTGAATTTTCTATTTCTTCCAAGTCCATTTCTTCTTTGACCTCTTGTCCGCTAGTCTGTCATTCCTCTTTGCTCGGGCCTACTCGGGAGTTCTCTTCATGCGTATCATCAAGGGAATCCTCTTCTTCGGAAACAATCCCTGCAAGTTCATTGCTCCTTTTATTTCTTTTTCTTTTTTGTCCTCTTGTCCACCCATCTGTCGTTCCTCTTCGCTCGGGCTTACTTGGGAGTTCTCCTCTTGTGTGCCATCAAGGGAATCCTCTTCTTCGGAAAACAAATCCTCCAAGTCCATTCCTTCCAGGTCCAATTTTTCTTTGTCCTTTTGTCTACTCATCAGTCGTTCCTTTTTGCTCGGGCTTACTCGGGACTTCTCCTTTTGCGTGCCATCAAGGGAACCATTCTCATCGGAAAACAAATCCTCTCAAGTTCATTGCTCCTTCAATTTCATTTACTTCTTGGTCCTCATGTCCACTCGTCTGTCGTTCTTCTTCGCTCGGGCGTACTAGGGAATTCTCCTCTTGTGTGCCATCAAGGGAATCCTCTTCTTCGGAAAACAAATCCTCCAAGTTCATTACTCCTTCGATTTCTTTTTCTTTTTCCGCAGCTACTTTCTTCTTCATACTCCTAGTCATAACACAACTAGGAAACAGAAACAGGTAGTCCTTCTCGACTTCAGTCGTATGACTATACTTCAAAGGTTTCTCCGTTACAAGGGGACAAGGCACGAACAGCTCTCCACCAACCTCATTACCCAGCAGGACGTCTACTCCTTCGACAGCCAATGAATCCTTTACTGCAAAGTCAAAAGGACCTGTCACCAACTCACATGACAAAAAAATGACTGAGTCCCCTGTGAGAGACTGTTCCACTAACGGGTGTACTCCTTGTACCAACACACTATGGTTACAACTTGTGTCGCACTATATCCTGACCTTGCTTTGCTCACTCACGTTTATTGCTGCTAACATACCTTCATAAATATATGATTTAAAGGCATCCACACTGCTTGGTTTTGTCCTGTTCGTCATGTAAACGTTGGCTGGTTTGTTTTCCTCTACGTCCCGATTGCTTCTTCGCCTTCTTATTCTGTGAAGTCAAATTATCCTTAATCACTTGAGCAACTGCTTTCGGTTGGTTTGACCAACATTCCTTTCTGATATGGCCTCTCTTGCCACAGTTAAAATAGACAGTATCAACCTTCTGCACGTCTTTCACGATACTTGAAGGAGGAATATTCGACATTTGTTGCTGTGGTACTATCACATTCTGCTTAGGGACAGTACCAGTGCTACTTCCATTGTAACTGTTGAACTTGTTCCTGTAGTTGTTACTGAACTGGTTTCCATGGTTCGGTGACTACTTGACACCTGGTCGGAACAACGGTTGAAACTTCATGCCGGAGGAGGGTTTACGACTGATAATATTATAATCTTCACTCAGTGAAGCGGCTTTATCAAGTTTTTTCACCTCTCTATCCCTGAAGTATGTTTGAATGTGTTCAGGAACTCCTCGTAGATACTGCTCTAGTATTATCAGTTCTTCTAAATCAGCCATCTCCTTTACATTAGCAGCCTCTGTTCATCTCTTAAAATATTGTCGTACCTTATAAGCATAATCCAGGAAAGTCATTATCTCGTCCTTTCTCAAACTTCGGAATCTTTCTTTATAATATTCAGGGGTCATCTGATACACATGCAGCATGTTTCTCTTCACATCTTGATACTCCATTCTCTGGTCCTGAGACAAGGATAAGTAAGCACTGCGGTCCTTCCCAAAAAGCACACTCTGCAATAACACAGACCATTTATCTTCTGGCCATTTCATCGTCGCTGCGACTGTTTCAAAATGATAGAAGAACTCATCTGGAGACACTTCTGTGAACCTTGGAATTAATCACTGGGCTTCCGACACATTAAACACTGGATCATGCTTAGCAGGGGCTGCCTTGGTTTGAGTTGTCAGCTGTGGACGGGTGTACAACAACTCCAACTCCTGCGCGTACCTCTCTTCTTCCATCGTTTTTTCTTATCACCTTGCTTCCATTAACCTTGCGTATCTTGCAATCTTTCTCTCTTCTTCTCGTCGTGCTTCCATTTCTTTCACATGTCATTTTTCTTCTCTCTTTCTTCTCCTTCTCGTCTTGCTTCCATTTTTTTCGCACGTTGTTTTTCTTCTCTCTCTTCTTCTTCCCGTCTTCACTCTCTTTCTTCTTGTTCTCTGATTTCCCTCACTTCCATTAACCTCGCATGTTATGCAATCTCTCTGGTTTCTTCTCTCTTTTTTTTCTTCCATTTCCTTCTCATGTCGTTTTTCTTCTCTTCTTCTCTTCTTGCTTGCATTTCCTTCTCTTTTGCCATCATCTTCAGCTTGATCAAATTCTCCTCCTTACCCTCTATATCCTTATTTGCTTTCATGACTTCACTGTGTGTGGCAGCCGGTCTCTGCTTCGTTAAAAATTCTTTCTCAGCTTCCTCCAACAGTTCACGAGCTGCTACAATATTCTCTTCCGACAACTTTCCCGAGGTTATCAACGCTTCTAAGGCTAGACACTTGATTTGGGCATGCCACATGCCATTAAGATAGAGAGCCATTGAGCTTTAGCTACACTAGCTTCTGATAATATCTGAACACTTTGGTTATTCAAAAACTCTCGAATAATAAACTTTCCCATCTTGTAATTTAAAAATATTAAATTACTATTTCAAAAATATATCCATACAATACCAATATTTAAAACAGACTTGCCTCATCCCAAGGGTCTGGGCACCAAAATATATTATATGATGATGATGGCTCCCTGGTCTGGGCACTAAAAGAACATATATTATACAATCACACACAGTAAGGCGACTCTCAGTCAGCTAGCTCCGCCCACGCCTTTTCCACGAAATAAAAAAAACATAACATCCTATCACCAGTTCCTTCGTGAAATTTATAAAGCACATGGTTCCCTAAAACAATGGCATATTTTCTCTCAAACATGATGGAATACCTCATAGAAATATAAAAGAACATTACATTAGCCCTTGTTCATATCTCGCACAAATCCCACAACACTCTCAAACATACGTGAAATAAAAAGTTAATTCTTAATAATAACGTAAATTTACATAAGCCAACTTGAATAAAGAATACAATGAAATTAACGATGAAAGTCTTACGTAATTTGCATAATATACTTAAACCTACACCAGAACTCACCTTAAGAGCTTGCTAACCTCTCTTCAATGCAGATATAAAATATAAACAAACTTTACACTAGACCAGCTTCATAAGAATATATATATATATATATATATATATATATATATATATATATATATATATATATATATATATATATATATATATATATATATATATATATATACATATATATATATATATATATATATATATATATATATATATATATATATATATATATGTTTACATATACATATATATATATATATATATATATATATATATATATATATATACACACATATATATATATATATATATATATATATATATTATATATATATATATATGTATGTATATATATTTATATATATATATGTATATATATATATATATATATATATGTGTGTGTGTGTGTGTGTGTGTAAATATCACCCACGACTGGCATTTAATACCGAATTCTATCTTGGGAATATATATCCACTTGGAATTCATCTTATGGTAACAGCTTCTGTACAAGACCATGCTCTCTATTTACTCCAAAATAATACAATCCTGCAGTTCTCATCTTCTTGCACAGTAATTAGGAGCTTATTTAAATGCAGGAAAGCAATAATTGGCAAGATACGTTTAGCAAGGGGGAGGGGGATGGGTTGGTAGCGGGGGAGGGGGTTTTCCTCGGGCGTCCGAGTAGCCCGTTCGACAGAATATCGCAACGAACTCACCTTGTTAATAATAATGGACATCACCACCAATTTATTGATGAACGCCCATGGCTACATTCCAATGCCAGTAAACCCAGTCATAATAACTAGTTTTTTCGAATTTATCCCATAGATAATTTATATGATTCCAGGCGGCCTGGTCCCTCAAGAGTTGTCTAATAGCGCACCACTGAAGAAGAAGGTGCCGCGGTAGCCCATCTACAAATGAAAACACTGAGATTTTGAAACGTTCTTTGTTTTTCAATGTGCCAGTTTTCCAAAAATAACCTGGAATATCACGAGGCCACTGATTCCTGGGCCCTATTAAACCCAGAATGGTGCACCATAACTCGTACAACCTACCCATCACCACTATAACGAGAGACGCCGAACTACTGGCACCATGGTCCCGACAGAGTACATTTGTTATATATTCAAAATGTATACTAAATTAAAAATGGGTCAATTACTCAAAAGTGTCACTATTTGTGAAATATATATTTTATATTTGGTGAATATTTAATAATAAATTTTATTAAAGAGTTTTTTAAAGAAACTATTTTGAGAATGACTATTTTTCCCAGAATACGTTTTGCTACAGTAACACCATCTATTGACCCCTGCTTAAGGATGCCGGCCTTAGACGTACTGCTGCTATACTACTTTTTAATCTTTCATTTTCTATACTATATTAAATTATATTAAAATATACCTAGTTTGTGGGAGGGTACAAAATTGCCATTGCCATTAGGAAATGGTGGTAACGGTCTACTAGGTTCTTCCACCTTGACAAAAAATAAAATCGTGCCAGATACCCTCTGAAATGGTATTTCCTTCGTCCGAATTTTGGCACCCACTCCTTATAACTGCGCCACAGCCTGTCAGTGGTATTGATGCAGGCACCAGTTTCTGGGTCCATAAAGTTATAAGTATGATTCACTGTGAGGTGATCGAAGCCTTCAGTTCCCAAACAATTGTAGGCTTTCAAGCAATCTGATATAATGGTGCTACCTGGCAACACGTACTTCTTAATCATTGCCGGTCCCGAGTTACCACTGGATCCGCAAAAAATTCACGGGTCTCCCTGCAAATACCACCAAAGACCCACTGGCCGTCCACTGTTTGGCCTTTATTGTACTTCCTTTCCCCAAATTTGCTTTTGTCAATCTCCACTGATAAACCCGGGCCACCAATAGGCTTCCTCACCACTTCACGTTAATATTCAAGGACCTCCCTGATAAAATTAGACCAGTCACCAATGGTTTTATTAGTCTACCATATTTCTTGGCGGATGAATTCGTAACTGAATATTTTGTCTAGATACACTCCACTAAAAAATAAATTATCTCCAGCTTTCACCTTGGCCCGGGACAGCCAACCCCCCTTTAAACACTGCTGCAGAATAATTGCACTTTTTGGCCCTCTGTTTTCCAATGGCAACTTTTTTCTGGCACCGCCAAACCCACCTTTTGCTGTCAAGTTGGCACTTATTGTCACAACGGCCACATTTGTGTTCTTTATTATTAACTCCGTGTTCCTGTAATTGTTTTATTAAAAAATTTATCTCCTTTAAATATCCCTTGACACAAAAAAACTATTCACACAACCACATTCGTATTTCAAGGGCTCGATCTCTGACAGCGTCATTGTACGATCTGACATTCTCAGTGGTAATATCTTCCGGCCACCCAAGTTTCAATTTCCCGCCAATGAAAATGTATGCTGTAAAAAGTAGTCATTCTACAGTAATAAAAAGTTTCTTTAAAGAAAAAAAATATAACATTTATTGTCAAGTATTTACCATGTAAAATATACCATTCACAAATAGTGACACTTTTGAGTAATTACTCAATTTTTAATTTAGTAAATATTTGGAATATCTACCAAATATACGCTGACGACGTCACGACCTTCTCTTTGGTTGACTATGTTAACGATGTCAGTTCCAGGTTGTATACTACCTTCTCCACCAACCCCTCCCCCTCCCCTCCTGTGCAACATATATTGCTATTTTTTGCTTTCCCAGAATTTAAATAACCACCTAATTACCATGCAAGAAGAAGAGAGCTGCAGGATTGCATAATTTGGAGTAAATGGAGAGCGTGGTATTGTAAACAATTAATATATATATATATATATATATATATATATATATATATATATATATATATATATATATATATATAGTAATATTGTGGGCTATCAAATTGCCTAAATCATTAAAATAAATGATATAATTATAGGTCCATTCTGTTAACTTGAAATATGTCGAGTAGCCTACATTAAGGTACAAAAATAATTCATACACCAACAAACACATCAAACAATATCGCTCGAATCATGTAACTGTTCACTCTATCTGCAGTCAAACGACATCCTTACGGTGAAAAATAAAACTGTCATTTAAGCGTGCTTGTCGGTGTGAAAATTATCCATGAAATATCAATGCTACCAAATAAGATATCTTGTTATAGGTTGACCGTCGGATATTCCGTGCTAGTCAGTGTTGCGTTATTTGGATCGGGTGGTAACACCACACAAGCTCTCAACGACTGTCAACAACAGAATTTGTGTTTCCGAGGTTCAGACTTATTCAGATAGGCTAACAGGACTTGTTATAAAAAGTGTGTTTGTTCCTTGCTTAATTTCAACTCAAAATACAGCCCAGGAAAAGATAAGGTAACAACTTGCCGTTGATAATACGCTAAGCGATCCCGCATCAGTCAATACTTCGAACCACAATCCATTATTTTAATTTTAATTCCTCTCTTCCAATAAACAATGTAAATAGTCGATGCTGATTATGTTAACCACTGTCATTTGTGATCATTTCCTTCAAATGTCATTATTTATTAACTGATGTAATGGAAATAGGATTCGTTTATCTTGATTACGCCATCCTTACTGGAGATATGAGATCGCTCACTTAAGTTATGTTCTCAGAAAAATACTGACTCTATGAGTTCTG
>NC_090725.1:193670638-193683138 GCF_036898095.1 Palaemon carinicauda
GCGGATGGAAGCGGAAGCAGGATCGGACATAGCACCAGGATTGGTTGGTTCCTCTTCGTGGTCTCCATTTTCGTGGTCTCTATTTTAGGTCAGTTTTCTTGATGACGACAATCAGGTACCTGACCATCCTCATTTATCCTTGAGTTATATACCTGACTGCCGGACGAAGCCCTTCTATTTCTAGGAGTTCCATTCACGTCGTTGTGGTTGATTTCTTCGTTTGTATTCATCATTTCTGAGTTTACTATTTAACCCATAGCTGGTCCCTACCAATCAATGGCAGGTACTCATTTTACAGCTGAGTGCACTGGGGTAATCATGGTAAAGATCCTTACCCAAGGGATCACGGCCGCGGTGGGGACTCGAACTTACGCTGATCGTTGTTGTTGTTCCCGGGATTCACAAGGCGAACGCTCTAACCACTCAGCCACGGCTGCCACATTATTATTATTATTATTATTATTATTATTATTATTATTATTATTATTATTATTATTATTATTATTATTATTATTATTATTATTATTATTATTTGCTAAGCTACAACACTAGTTGGAAAAGCAGGATGCTATAAGCCTCAACAGGGAGTATAGCCCAGTGAGGAAAGGAAACACGGTAAAATAAAATATTCTAAAAACAGTAACAGCATTAAAATAAATATTTCCTATATGAACTATAAAAACTTTAACAAAACAAGAGGGAGAGAAATTAGATAGAATCGTGTGCCCGAGTGTATCCTCAAGCAAGAGAACTCTAACCCTAGACTGTGGAAGACCATTGTACAGAGGCTATGGCACTACCCAAAACTAGAGAACAATGGTTTGATATTGGAGTCTACTTCTCCTAGAAGAGCTGCTTACCATAGCTAAAGAGTCGTCTACCCTTACTAAGAGGAAAGTAGCCGCTGAACAATTACAGTGCAGTAGTTAACCCCTTGGGTAAAGAATAATTGTTTGAAATCTCAGTGTTGTCAGGTGTATGAGGACAGAGATGAGAATCTGTAAAAAATAGCCCAGACTATTCGGTGTATGTGTAGGGAAAAGGAAAATGAACCGTAACTAGTTTGAAGGATCCAACGTCGTACTATCTAGCCAGACGAAGGACCCCATAACTGTCTAGGTAGTATCTCAACGGGTGGCTGGTGCCCTGACCAACCTACTACCTGCAAATATAGTTATATTCATCAGCATCAATATTTCAAATCGCAGTCCATCCACTGCCCTTGTCCAATCCAAATCATCATCGACTAGATCAATAGTCTTATTATAATTTTTCGAAATTCGTAAGAGTTTTTGTCCCCGCTTAACACTATATGTCAATTTTCTTATTTTACTTAAGTAAGCCTACTCATTTAAATTACTGGGGTTCAACCTGTTTCTAAGCTTTTTGCTAATGAGAAAAAGGGTATAATGGTTGACCAAAAGTAAAATCCTTTAATCCAACAGAATCTCATCCATAATACCTACAGAATGTAATTCTTTCTTTGATTACTTTATTTCAGTTTTTCGGAAAATTTATCTTAAAACGGTTCTCATTTATATATTTCTGCAACCAAATACATCATTATTTGTAATGTATATTGCGTAACTTGTTTGTGATGACAATTGTTGTTTGTGATAACAATCTTTGTATCTTTCTACGGTAAGGGGGGGGGGGGGGGATGGCAGAGGGGCGTTAGATTACTTGGGTATAGAATTATTCACGTTTCTGATAATAAACGTTGTGATGAAAATAATTTTTTTTTCTGGTAAATCACGCACGCAGTATAGAAAAAAATTCTCATCTGGTGTTTAAATACTTCCAATAGGCTATATGAGGGTCATGTATGGAATATGCGTGCTAATAATGCTTTGGTCACTGCTATAAAGGTTATCACATTATCGATATCAATTGAAAATATTATAATCAATATTGTTATGAACACCAACGCAAGATGAAGCCGTAAATATTATCATGGGCAAAACTGAATGAAAGAAACGGCCACTCGTACGCATTTTAAAATTTAACCAACAGAACAGGCTTTCGATAGCCAGCAAAAAAAGGAATTTGTGATATTCCTAAAAAAAGGGAAAACTAGATTTTGAATCTTTCCAACGTTTAGTAAATACATCTGCAACATCTATCTTTTTGAAAAGCTTCTCTCTCTCTCTCTCTCTCTCTCTCTCTCTCTCTCTCTCTCTCTCTCTCTCTCTCTCTCTCTCTCTCTCTCTCTCTTCGGCGTCAATGACCTTAGATGTCAGGATATCAGAAAACCTCAAATATCTCTCTCTCTCTCTCTCTCTCTCTCTATCTCTCTCTCTCTCTCTCTCTCTCTCTCTCTCTCTCTCTCTCTCTCTCTCTCTCTCATATCGTTCCAATTTTCTTCTCGAATTACCAACAATTGAACAGTTCTTATGAAAAGGTAAGACTGAAAGCTTGATGGCATTCTACTTTTAAATTTGGGTTCATGCTGATTATTTTGTCTCCCGGAAAAATACATCAATCATACTTTTTCCTGCCACAGTTCGTAATTGGAACTCGAAGTAAAGCTGCATAATGTATGGCGAATTATTCAGAAGAATGCGTTTCACAATGAATTAAAGATCCAGTAAGGAAGCTGTTTTGTAAACTCTCACTGCCTTTAAAGCCCAGCGATCAACAAACGCTGTTGCAAGTGGCAACCTTATTTCACATAAAATGTGATAAATGGGGCCAATCATTGAAAATACAAGGATCAATCCTTTTCCAAAACAGACAACGGGAATCCGTATTGCAGTTATTTCTGTATTTCTGGTAATGAAACCTACGTTTATCTGACGCAGAATAACAAAATCACAATAAAACACTTGATATAAGTGCCATGCACGAAAATATTTTGAATATTGACATTAGTTTTGACGGAACAGATAATTTAGACGACCTTATAAGGGGTGAGTAGGATGTGTTTAGGCGTAAGCAAGACGGTTTGTATCTCGCAAGATATCCTTGAAGGTTCAGCTGTCTAAACAGAGTAAATTATAGCTGAAGGAACAGTTATGACAGAGCCCAAGACCATTGTGAACAAAATTCGTAAGGTATTGTTCTGTGCATACAATGATTCAGAAGCCCTACTTCGCAATTGATGAAATCAGTTCAAACTATTAGTGATAAGCTTTCGTTGAAAACACGATACAACATTTTTTCTTTGATTATCAAACTTACCGTCAGAAGTATGATCATGAAGGAAATTGTATTTTTTTAGTGAAAAGTTATCCTAAAGGTAATGTATCGTACCATGAGTCTGCCTCATTTCATTTGTTTGGTGATACCCAGATAGCCTTCAGCAGATAATTCAAAATATCTTAGTTTCAGTGTTTCGCAGGCTTTAGATTAAAATTCTGTTTTGAATTAATTTCTTTCTGCCTTTCATACTTTTCCCATTTCGGATTACTTTAACAGCATGTACAGGAAAGATGATTTAGTTTACACGTTAGGCGAATCATGTTTAGCATTCATTAAAAATTAAGTTATTTTAATGGCTGAATTGTCTCCCCGAGAGCGTATTATGAGTTATCACTAAATTCTTTTAGTAACTCGGCGATCATTAACTAATGGGGAAGTGGAAAAATCTATAGCTAATTTGGTTATTGGGAAACACCCAATACCCAAATTAAGCCCTGAAACCGAAGCTAATGGATTGCCGAAGCTAGTTATTCGTATTTCAACCAGGGATTTATATTTCAGCATCCTAATTCCTCATTACTTAAAAACTTTGAAGTCTCATGAAAATTAAGTTTAAAGGTTAATACGATATCCCAATTAGTCTCGACAATAGTTAAGGTGAAACTTTACACTTTCATTATTAATACTCCGAATCATTAAAACTTTTTTAATTTCGCTACGACTTGCTCGTGAATCTTCTTTTTCATGTATTTATTTTACCTCTTTCGGCGCAATTTGTTGATCTGATGTGTTTGACCGTAGGCAGAGTGATGAGAAACTCGATCTTCCTCATTCCTGTCTTCATAAGGCTAAATTATCTAGTTTAGCTTTACGTTCCCGTAAAATTAAAACTCTTGATGGACCTCGATACCGATGGAGGTGTAGACCCAAGTGTTTTTTTTTTTTTACTTTTGTTTTTTTATATATACTGATAATTTCTTAGCTCTTACTTTATCTGTTATTTTCTGAGAGTTAGCAAGAAGAGCTTCTTTCAGCATTTGTTGGAGAATTGGTAATATTACTCCATCTGATTACCGCCCATTTTTCCAATACTCCATATTATCTAAAGTTTTTTAACGTCTTTGGGCAAAACGTCTAAATAGGTATGCTGAAGGCAATTTGCTTTTGCAAAGGTCTTAGGGCATGTGATGCGCTTTTATAATCTCTAATTCTGTACAGAAATCTCTTGATTGTGGTTAGGAAGTTTGTATGATTGGCCTTAATTTTAGTGTTGCCTTGACCCCGTAAATCATGAGGCCCTTGTCTTCAACCTAAAGATTTGGGAGTAGATGGGTCTTTTCTGAACATGATTATTGGATGTTTGAGTAATGAATTGCAAAGAGTTGTTAATGAGTACCATAGTGAATGTAGGAATGTGATATCTGGGTAGTGTTCTTAGCCCATTATAGTTCATACTATATTTTATGGACCTGATTTGGTTTAACCTAGAAAACAATCTCGTTGCATATACAGATGATTTTACTTAATGCCTCAATTCCATTTCCTGAATATAGATCTGGGGTTGCTGAATCCCTTAATAGATATCTAGCTAAAATTAGTGCATGAAGGGCTTTTTCATTACAGTTGAGGTTTTGACAGAATAGAAAGGTTTCTCACAGTCCATAAATGCCATACATAGTAGTTTGTCATACTCTTGATTTTTCCAGTAGATGGTTAATTACATATATATGATCAATAGGTAAATACCAACTTCTAAAGCCTGCCTGCTCTCTTAGTTGATTAAAGTCAAGCTGCCCTTTTATTCGACCTAATATCATCTTAATAACTACTTTATATATTACAGAAAGAAAACTTATTGGATGGTAATATTTCAGGTCTTTTTGTGAATTAGTATAATGATAAAGTTTTTCCAAGCTATAGGTATGAAGCATTCTTGCACACATTCAAGTTCAGCCAGTTTGGCTACTATAAAATTCTCCTCCATCTAATATCGAATCATTCAATTGTTAAGCCATCTTCTCCTGCGGCTTTGCTTTTCATGTATTTCAATGCTTTCTTTATTTCTACTGTTACCTTTGATACCGGCTCGGGTGTTTTAATATTTTTATTGGCAAAGTTATTTCTTATATCACTAATGAATAGAAATCCTCTGCAAATTTTATCACTCCATCTCTGTGAGTGATCATATTTCCATTTTTATCCATATGCATTCATATGTTTATATATTTATATACATGCGGATACACACACACACACACACACACACACACACATATATATATATATATATATATATATATATATATATATATATATATATATATGTGTGTGTGTGTGTGTGTGCGTGTGTGTGTATATATTATATGTGTATATATATTTATATATATATAAATATGATATATATATATATATATATATATATAGATAGATAGATAGATAGATAGATAGATAGATAGATAGATATCAAATGGATAAAAAGAATAACAGAGATTGCAAACGAAGCAGGAGAAGGAAGACAATGGGTTGACGAGCTAAGAAAATTTGCGGATATAGACTGGCCTAGAAAGACCATAAACAGCCTTTATCTTGCAGTGGACTAGCAACGATTAATGATAGAAGACTTGAATAAGGAAAGTATAAATATAGAACTGAAACTGTATAAGTGAAACTAAGATAATGAAAATTAAATGAGGCAACAAATAAGGGTTCTGGATAAACCTCCAGAGATTGTTAATAAATGTACAACACTTACTTAGGGCAGACAGTAACGGTTTCCCCAGTATATGAGACCGAGATTATTAGAAGGATTAATGTTGGATGAAGAGCTTTTGGTAAGCAAAATGATATTATGAAATGTAGAATACCACTTTCTCTAAAAAGAAAAGTATTTAGTCACATGGTCCTACTAGTATTAACTCACATATCAGAAAATTGTAGCCTTATTAAAACCTTAGATTGGGCTTAAAACCTGAGAAAAATAAATGAAATTGGCAGACAATAGATGGACAAGGTGAATAATGGAATGGGTCCCTAGAAATTGCAAACCAAACAGGGGAAGGAAGAGAAGAGGAGGGAATGACGACCTAAGAAAATAGCTGATATAGATTGGCTTAGAAAAGCCATAAATAGACTTGTGTGGAAGGACATGTCTGAGCCTGTTATTCCTGCAATTGACTAGAACATATTTGCAGTAATATTTATTTGAAATGCTAATATAATGAACGCTTTTCATTTATATATCCTTTAATTTTTTATTTTTAGGGCAGTTTTCTTATGATGAATAATGGCTGTTATTAAATGCTTTATGAACTATCAGTAGATTCCTAAATGAAAGAACAACCGTATAAAATAAATAAAGGAAAATGTTATCAGTTTCCTCTGTTGGTATCAAAAAGTTTGAAACCACCAGAAAAAGTAAAACGAACGAAAAAGATTGTTTTACATAAATATTTCAGACCTGCTCTAATAAAGCATAAGGGTAATTGAGGATGGAATCGGAGTTGTTATTTAGGACCGCGACAAACTCGGCCGTTAATTCACACAAAGATGACTTTTACCTTCATATTTTTTTTTTTTTTTTTTTGTAATAATAATGTAGGCTATCTCTTATTCGAGCAGAAATTGGGCCAGATGTAATTTACTACAGGATGTATTAGTATTTCTGACATTGCATATGTTTTACGTATGTATTTCAATTTTTATACCAATATGGAAAACGTTGTTTATATTGTCGTTAATACACATATTGTTGTATAGAGTGAAAATGGATTACTGGAAGTGTGGAGTGATATTGATGAAATTTAAAGGGATATTTCTTTTAGATAAAATATATAGGTAGTGATGACTAACTCTACCTCACTGTTTCACATATATAAATATTCGATTACAAATAGTCTACTAGATTACTTATGCAGCGGAGTGAAATTAGCTAATTATCTTCATATGAAGCTGCTTTTTCAAATAAATGTAATTTTTACTTATATAGTTCAACCAGGGAGGTTGGATAATCCGTTACCGTGGTCAGTTGCAACACACGTCACCTAGTTGGTGAAAGGGAAAGAAACCTGCCATTGGTCTACCTTGACACGTCATAATTTTTTTCTCTTTTTTTCTCATAATGGAAATATATTGTCAAAGCATAACCTTTTTTCATATATTCTTATTTCTATTGATAACAAAACATCACAATTAAAGAAACACTAAAAGTACCTTTTGATTATAGTGATGTATAATTTGTTTGCAGCACACCTTGCTTATCATTATTTACTACAATCCTTTTGTAAGCAGCAGAACACTGACGGAAGGTAGGATTGTCATTTCACCTCCCCATAGATCTCATTTAACTTAAAGAAAACAAGGTCGGTGTGATTCTGACTCATTTTATGTCTTCAAGAATCTTAATCTTGCTCAGGTCAGTCTCAAATTATCATGCAACATTGTTAAGCTACGCATACAAATATTAAAGCAAAGAAAACCAGTTCGGCTAATCAATTAAAGGAATACTACAATGGATAAAAAAATATGCAAACGGGCTCTTATATTTTTTGATGAGGAAATGAAGATTTTATTTTTTACTCTTTAAACTACGCGCAAACTCTTTTATCATAGATGCATTAGTTGGTAGCTATCAAAGGTCAAAGGTAATACTTTGGCACATACTGAATGAAACCTTGCTATATATTTCTGAACTAAAGTCACACATTCATGAGACCTAAGATCTGCAATCAGATAATATCCAACTGGCGATTTCCAACTACCATTCACTGAATTTACCAAAAAAACAGAAGAGCCTTTCTTGCCGCTGGAAGGCTGTCACTGTCGAGTCCAGTGCCCATAACAAGGAAATAATTTTTTTTATCAGCCCAATCTATTTGTTATTCGTTTACCAGTTCATCCATTAACATGAAACCCATTGATGGTTTGACCATCTTCACTGCCGCACCAGCTTTCATTTTTAAAGCAGAAAAGGAAAGATTGATGAATTCTGGTTGATCATCTACCTGTTCGATGCGACAAACATGTATCACGCATCTTTCTTACATAACTATATGCATTAGGAGAATAAAAGTCAATAGCAAGGGTTTCATCATTTGGAAAAAAAAAACTGATAGCCTAATATCCTAGTCAAGTTTGTAAATGTTGTACCAGAAAATTAATCTGTATCAATGTAGGCCCCCTGCACTTTGTTATTCTTGTAATCGAAGTTCAAAAGTCTAGACGAAACTTATCGATCAAATCTAACAGATGGCCAGTCTTTGCATCCATCTGTATGCCGAACAAGAAACTAGGCATTATTAATCGAAATGCAAAGATAACTTCTAGCCAATGATACAAATGATTGACGTGAACTAAGCGCTTCCTGATTTGCCAACTTTTTTCCAATCGGTCACCGACCTGGTTGACTACATTAATCTCGACTTAGGGCACCTTATCGACAATTATGGCCATGTATTAAATTGGATGCAGACACGAAAGGTATTTTTTAGTAATCTTTTGTATTTGAATGTATCACAATTGTATAAAGGGCTAAGCCTGTTTTTCTCTGGAATGAAAATCTGATCACCACAATTGCTAAGCTCCTGTGTATTAGAATATAGAGTAAAGGTCAAATTCTGATTCAATGATGATTGTAGACGGAGGCATTTGGTATTTGGAAAGCTAACAGATCAGGTTTTACCTGGAATAACTATACTCAGGTAAAAGTTGTTGCTCAGAGAGTTTGTGCTTCAATAAAAAAAAAGAGAATGCAATTGGACCATAAAAGAAACCCTTTTTGGTACAGCCCAAAAGCTTAGGTATTGGGCTACCTCGAATCTGCACTTTCATGTAAGCTTAACCATTCTTCTTTTACTTAAATCAGATATCTCTGGCACTAAATGTTCAAGGGAAATAGCAATCATTTTGCCTGGAATTTTTGACAGTAAGCAGAATAATGAGGAATTCGCTCTCCATTCCGGTTTTCTTAGGAGTAAACTGCTTTGTTAAGCTTTTCAGTCCCGTGCACCTTGATGCTGTCGGTGATGTAGACCCAAAAGGGTACATTTCCTAGTTATCTTTTTTAAAGACATCTGGTTTTTAAGCTCTTAAGTCTATTATTTTTTTGTAAGTTAGCAAGAAGATATTCTTTTGCATAGAGTAAATGTGTTTGTGGTAGCTCAGGCCCTGCTGATTACCACTCATTTTCCATAACTCCCATATTATCTAATTGAGAACCTCTTTTGGCAAAAGGTCTAAATAGGTATGCTGTACAGAAATTCATTGATTGTATTCAGGAAGTTTGTAGGATTAGCATTGATATTAGCGCCGATGCTCTTGTTTTTCTTAACATCATCATTGAACTTTTAAGTAATAGATGGTAAAGAATAGTTATTAATGGTCCCCATATTGGCTTCAGTAATGCAATATCTGGTGTTACTCAGGCTAAAGTTGTCGGCTGATTGTTTTTCATACTATATATGCATAAAATGTGGATTGTCATTGAAAACAAGCTCAGTGCATAGGCAGATAATACTATTTACATCAATTCCATCCCATGAATGTAAACTTACTGTTACTAAAGCCCTTAATAGAGATCTAGCTAAAATCATTATATGGTGCAGATTATGGGCCCGAAGTTGAACCTTAACAGAAATCAAAGTAGGATTATAAGTAGGTTAAGGACAGTGGCACCTCCTTTTTTCCTTTAAGGACATTTTTTCCTGTCTTATACAGCATGGGAACCCCACTCTCTACAAGATCTCCACAGTTATTTTATCATGTTGCGTATTGCTAGTTTTCTTTTAAATCGTCATTATGGAAGCACTCACAGAATAAGAAAGTCTTCAGTATCCTCTTGAAAGGCTTAATATCTTCAGTCATTCGGATATCTCATGGGAGCTTATTGTATAGTCTTGGGCCCACATATTTAAAGGCCTAAGAGCCCACAGGAGACATATATCTAGGTTCCAATTGTTTGAAACCATCTGTAACTATTCTCGTGTTTATTGTGGCTGCACAATATGTAGCAATTCTCTTAGCTATTGTGGACGGCCGGTTCTGATAATTTGATGGGGTCTTGTACATATTTTAAACTAAATTCTTGCTTTAGTAGGCAGACAGTCTAAATTAATCAATATAGGAGTGATCCTTTCTCAAGGTGGGAGACCTTTTATCAGTCTTGTTCCTCTGTTTATTATGTTTTGTAATTTTCTAAGTTGGACTTTTGGTAAATTGTAGTAAATGGAGTTACAGTAGGGAACTTTACTAGATATCAGGATCGAAACGTTATTTATGGTTATTTGAATATCACCCAAGCTTCTTACGCTGTTTTTCTTTCCCACCACCATGAACTCAGTTTTATTCACATTTAATTTTAGAGGTTTGATTGTCCTCCATTCCCTAACACTGTCAAGAATTTCCCTAACACTGTCAAGAATTTGGTTTAGAGTTTCAGTAGTGCCGTGTATATCATTTATGGAAGAGTAAAATTGTGTATCATCTGCAATTAGTTTGAACTTCACACCATGCTTTTGTAGTATTTTAGATAAACCAATAGTATAGATAAAGAATGAGATTGAGCCCAGTACACTCCCCTGAGGTACCCCTCTGTTTAAAGGTTGATATGATGAATAAGAGTTAATTTGCACACAGTAATATCTGTCAACCAAGTAGTATTTCAGGTATTTGAAAGCTTAATCTTCAATACTGATGGACCGCCCATCATTTAGTAGCAGTTCATGCACAACTGTATCAAAAGCATCACTAAGATCGAGCAATAAAATATCACATTTATTTTCATCCCTCATTTCCAGCATATCATTTACAACAGAACAGATGGCTTTCTCCGTGGTGTATAATTTTCTGTAAGCAGATTGGTTGTCTGGCAAATCTTCTATTTCTTGTAAATGACTAATTAGTTGTTCAAGAATTAAGTATTCTATTACTTTTGAAACAAAGGATAGATTCTAAATAGGTTTATATAAGCTTAATTACTGATAATGTAGAGCACGTTTCAGAACCGGTGTGACTATAGCCATTTTCTCAGATTTGGGAAACTTACACTCATCGGTGCTTGTATTTGCTATTCTCAAAAGTATATCAACTAGACTAGAAAAGTTTCTTTCTCCAGTTACGTCAGATTTTGGGATTGGATCGATCGGACAATTTGTTTTCTTTGCTCTCTTGATAATCCTGGCAATATCATCTTGTGTTATATTATTAAGTCTCGTTAATTTTATCTGTATATCTGGTGTAGCATTAATCTAATGTTGAATATTTGCAAATGACTTATTAATTATATTTTTGTTTTGTTTTAAAGAATACTAGAAAATTATATGTTAGTTACTGGTCATTGTACCCCTCTGGTAACTTTTTTCATTTACATTTCACGTCATACCATATAGGAGACGATATAACTTATTTATGTCTGTTGGTTATTTGCATATCTGTGAATTGGCACGTACCCTTAACTATATACAAGCAATATAAAATTCTAAATGTAATTTTTCTATTGGAGGTTCCTTTTGAGCACCACATTCATTCTGTTTTTTCTTTATCACAAACAAATTAGAAAATTGAGAAAGTCCTTTAAGGCTTTAGGTGACCAGGGTATATTGAGGAAATGTTTTCACTTTTTCATTGTACTTTGTTTCGAGTATTGTTCTCCTATCTCTGGTCTTCAGCTGTTAACTCTAATCTTAATCTATTGTATAAAAAAAATTTCAGTTCTTTATGCATGTTGCATAAGTTCTTTTTTTTTCATAGTTCAGACCATCTTTTGCATTCAAATCTTCATTGACTGTACCATCCTTCAATAGTGATAGGTAAACAGTTAATTCGAAGTCATGCTTTTTACATCAAAAGACACAATGCCACAGAGTATTCCAGAAGGTTAATTCTTGTTGAAACCACGTGTATAATATCAGTAATAATGGAATAGACATGATAATTACGGCAGTCTTCCTAGTCTGGTGGTTGTGTTGTTGGAAGATTATCTAGGAATAGGTTAACATTATATGGTTTAATAGTTTGTATATGTGGGAGATCTATTTTAACGTTGTTTATGATCTTGAAATGTTTTATATTTTCTTTTCGTTACTTATATATAGTTTATTTGCTATATCCTTATTTTCTTTCCTCTAAGCTTCTTTTTCTGTGTGAGTCCTTGGGCTTGTAGCATTCTTCTTTTCTAACCAGTGCTGTGTCTTGGTTAGTAATGATAATAACCTTTTATCCCAGACAGCCACAAAAGCATTCCACAGACATGGATTAGTATATATCCATCTGTAGTAAAATCCAATTTAGAAGAATATGGTGGTCGGATTAAAATTGTTGAGGCATCAGATTTTACTAAACTACTTGAGGATTGCGCCACAGTCCCA
>NC_090725.1:193688138-193690638 GCF_036898095.1 Palaemon carinicauda
GCAGATTATGTTCTCGCGGCGATACCCGAGAACACCTTCCCGGAAATATACGACTGGCTTTGTGAACAAGGAAACACCCCAATAGCGTTTGACACCCTCAAAACATAACTTCTGCAGCAGTACTCGCCGTCGCCAGCCCCCCATATAGCAAAGCTTTTTCAGCTCTCTCAACAACCATTGGGGGTCGAAAGGGCTTCGCTCATTCTCAGGGAAATGACCAGTATCTCTCGCCTGCAACCTGCCGCAGACGGCTCTCCTCGTGAGGTGAACCTACTTCGTGCCCTTTGGGTATGCCGTTTACCCGAACCTGTATGCGCTGCCATACCCGATGTTGATAGTTTACCCATAAAGGACTTGATGACCAAAGCCGACGCCCTTATGGACAGCCTATTCACGACCTTCAAGACCTCCATCAACGCCTCCACTCCTGACGAAGAGGACGCCTATTCAACGTCAACCGAAGCTGACGTGAATACCGTAGGACATACACGCCTACCCTGTCACCCATCACCCACCACTCGCTCGCGCCCCAACAACGGTTTCTGTTAACATTTAACGGCGAGAAAAACAGACAAGTTGATTCAGGTTGTTATCAGTGCGAGGGGCAAACGAATATACAAAGGAGACTATATACGAAAAAGAGAATTGTCGTTTACTAAGCGCGATCGTGTTACACACAGTTGGTATATTACATGCGAGGGGCATTTTTAGATTTATTTCAGAGGCAGGTCTCCTGAAAACTATTAAACTTTTATAATGGCATCTTAAATTTTATAATTTTAATTGAATATTCTTTAATTTTTTAAATATAATAAATGATATCGGCCTCAATGACCTTAGATGTCAGAATGCCAGAAAAGTTTTAATCAATCAATCAATCAATTATCATCCTTTTAATTTCGATCTCGTGTCCTGGGGGAAACACTAACTGGCTGTCCGAAGTACGTGTATTCTTTGACAATCTTTAAAAGCTCATCCATTACTCTTATTTTTTGTTTCTCTGCATTTTCATTGAACATCATCTTAGTTTTGCTCATATTCCTTTTAGTCCTACATTTCTGTTTTCTCTATTCAAATCATTTATTATGTTTTGTAATTCCTCCCATAATTCACTTATCACAACTAAGTCATATGCAAATCTTAAGTTGTTAAGGTATTCCCCATTAACATTAATTCCTACATTTTCCCAATCGAAAGCCTTAAAAACTTCATCTAGGCATGATAAGAATAATTTAGGAGAGATTGGGTGTCACTGTGTGAGTAGTTTCTCAATTGGAATTTTCTCACTATTTCTATATAGTTTTAGGATTGCTGTACTACCATTATAGACATCTTGAAGTGTTTTAGCTTAAGATTCTTCTATTCTTTGCTTTTGAAGGGCATTTATTACTGCCGAGGTTTTGACCAAATAAAAAGCTTTCTCATTGTCTGTAAATGTCATTTATAGTGGTTTCTCATAATCTTTTGATTTTTTCATGAGCTGGTTAATTACATGGGTATGTTTTAAAGCCTGCCTGTTCACTTGGTTGTTTAAAGTCTATCTGTCTTTTTATTCGGCCTGATATGAACTTTGTAAATATTTTATATATTACAGAGTAAACTTATATGGCGGTAATTTTTCAGGTCTTTTATGTATCCCTTTTTGTGAATTAGTATAATTATAAAGTTTTTCTGCACGAATGCTCTATCCTCACATCTTGGAAAACCTTTAATATATATATATATATATATATATATATATATATATATATATATATATGTATATATAAGATTTCAAGAATTCGAGGAGTGGGTATGCTGTAAGAATTGCCCATAGAATTATTATTGAAATCTCGACTGGGACAAAAAAGAAGCATGTGCCTATCAAAATGAGAAAAGGATCTGTTAAAACAACAGAAGATGAAGAAAGGCAACGTTGGTTTAACACTTTAGTGAGGTCATGAATAGGAGATGTTAAAGGAATACTACGATTGATATACCTGAAGGTGAGCAAGACATTGATGTGCTCATGAATGAATTCAGTGTTTGAAGTTGAAGTTATCATTAAAAAACTCAAGAGAGAGCCCCTAGATGCGATGGAGTAACTGTTGAGATGATTTTGGCTCTAAATTAGGTGACTCCCAGAATACTTACAAGATTATTTTGTAGAACGAATTATGAATAGGCAAAACCTGATGAATGGGAGCTTGGAGTGTTGTGAAAATGGCAAAAACAAAAGGAGATCTGACTGATTGCAATAATTAAGGTGGCATCACACCTACGTTAGTTTTCATGAAAATACTTGGTATGCTTAATCTAAAGAGTCCTGAGCGAAAGATTGATGAATATCTAAGAGGTGAACAAGTCGTCTCTATCTTGAGCTTTTAAATCAATACTTGTCCTTTCGACAATTTCCTACTTCATGCTTCATAGTCCTCAGCCATGTAGGTATAGGTCTTCCAACTCTTCTAGTGCCTTGAAAAGCCCAGTTGAAAGTCTGGTGAACTAATCTCTCTTGGGG
>NC_090725.1:193693138-193703138 GCF_036898095.1 Palaemon carinicauda
CATAAAAAATTACTGGAAAACGCCAATTTGAAATCATTGAAAGATTCAGCTTTAATTATTCCTGAAGGAAATTAACATGTAAAATGAAATGAAAATAATAATGATACGGTATTATTATTATTATTATTATTATTATTATTATTATTATTATTATTGACCATGTTATAAATTTGGGTTGAAAACCAGGAAATGCAGTGCTTTGATAAAGGAAATAGAGAAAGTGTAATTAAACTATATATAAGTAATGAATAAAAGATATGAATTATTTTAAATCAGTAATATCGTTAAAATAGATAATTCATATATAGAATTCAATACTAAATTTATATTATCCTATTCGGCATAAAATTATTGCATTTATCAATTAAAATATAACCTATGAACTAATGTTAGAATTAACTGTGTACCAAATATAGTAGGGTAAGGCAATTTTGGACAGAGGCAATTTTGGACAAGTAAGGCAAATATTGGACAGATGCAATATCTCTTAAAACTATTTATAATATTCGAAAACTATAATGCCATTAGAAATTGCCCAACCTTCTACTTTATAAATATTAGTATGTCTGGTTTTTAAAAAGTATTAAGTACCCCTGAAAAAAATTGTTGAATATGGGTGTCCAATAAGTGCCTCACCTTCATTTTGGGATTTCTTAGAAATAATACTAAAAATTAGTGGATGATGGTAAAGGAAGGTTTAAAATAAAAAAATGAATGAAAAAAATTGGAATATCTAGTGTCCAATTTTGGACACATAAAAAAAAAAAAAACATCGAATTCCGAGTTAAGTTATTAAGTAATAGATTTTGTAAACTATCTATCTATCTATCTATCTATCTATCTATCTATCTATGCACACACACACACACACACACACACACACACATATATATATATATATATATATATATATATATATATATATATATATATATATATATATATAACTAGAAATATAGATAAATGATAGTTCTTTGAAAATATTTTCTATCATCTATTTCCAAAGAAAATCATATTGATTTATAAGAAAATAAAAAAGAAAAAGTTTTCTTTTCATAGAAAATGGCAATCAAACCCATTAGTAATGAGAAAATAGGGAAAGTACAAAATTGGAAATAAATGTGAACAATTCAATATTTACTAAAGCCATATACGTGACAATTTAAATGCTTGAATATATGATGGGTCTATTTAATTCAACCGAATGCTCAAAAAACAGATTCAGTTCTTTTAAATATGGCACTAAACATTCTCTTTGAGGCATGGGTTCCATAAATAAAGGACCATTAATTCCATCTGTAATTTGAAAAAGGTATGTATCCGTTTGGTGCTCTGGATACTCCTCTACTCCTGATGCCTAGCAGTTGATCTTACTGGAATTAGTATGGACCGGCAGGGGTCACTTGCCTTATTTAGATAGGCACTGCGCATCACTAAGAAACTGGCTATTCTTTGATGAATTTAGCCAATGAATCCTCTATGGATTTAGTCAGTGTATGGAAAGCGAAAATGAAAGAATTGCCCACAGTCACGGGCGTAGCGGGTTGCTAAGAAACTCCCGGTTTGGAAATACTAAAGAAAAATTGAAAATTGGTTATTGGAATGTTAGAACCATGAATCAAACTGGGAAGTTACAGCTAGTAGAGAAAGAATTTATGAAATATAGTTTGGATATCTTGGCCCTAAGTGAAACACGTTGTAAGGGGATTGGTAGAGAACTCTAAGACCAAGGCAATACATATAACTACTCAAGAGGAACAGATGGAGTTAGAAGGGAAGGGGTAGGAATAATGATGATAACACCAAGACCAGAAAAGGCATTAACCAAATGGAGAGCTGTAGAGAGCAGATTGTTACTTACAAAAATTAAATCAAAGCAGTGCAGTATGAGTATTATAGTTTGCTATGCGCCAACAAATGATTCCCATGAAGAAAGGAAAGATGAATACTGTGAAGAACTGCAGAGAATAATAGATGAGAACCTAGAGAGATATGAAAATTGTGATTAATGACTTCAATGCTAAAGTTGGAAGGAAGAATCAAGGGATAGAAAATGTGATGGGTGTTGAGGTTCTTGGCGAAGTTGCAAATGAAAATGGGGCACATTTTTTAAGTTATTGTTCAACAAACAATCTTGTTACTGGAGGTACTCTTTTCCAGCACAAGGAGATCCACAAATATACATGGACTTCACCATGTGGCAATTACAAATATCAAATAGATCACATAGCCATTGATAAAGAGAGAAGGAGGATTATGAGAAATGTAACAAGCTATAGAGGTGCAGGTATTGGTAGTGATCACCAGCTCCCCATTGCCACACAAATATTAAAATTGAAAGCATCCAACAGAAATGTAGATAGAATACCTAGGTTTGATACAACTAAGCTTCTAGAAGATAAGCACAGAAATCTTTGTAACTGAATGTAGGAATCGATTTACAGTCTTAAGAGACTTTAAGAGACGAAGTTTTGGGACATGCAGTTACAAGGAGAAAACCATGGATATCAAATGATACTTGGGATACTATAAAAAGAAGACAAAGACAGAAACTGATTTCTGAAAGTTTTCGAGGAAATAATGAAAATTACAAGGCAGAGCATGCCAAGTATTTCAGTATTGATAGGGAGGCCAAAAGAAATATCAGGAATGATTGGAGAGAATATTTAGACAGGAAAGCAGATGAGGCTGACAAAGCTAAGAATTCAGGGAGTGGCTTTGTTGTAGGAATTGCTCATAGAATTATTAATGAAATCTCTACGGGAAAAAAGAAGAAGCATATACCCATCAAAAAGAAAGATGGATCTGTTATAACAAAAGAAGATGAAGAAAGGTAACGGTGGATTGAACACTTTAATGGGGTCATGAATAGGGAATACGAAGGGAATAATTTGGTTGATATACCTGAAACTGATGAAGGCCTTGATGTGCCCATGAATGAATTAGGTGTGTTTGAAGTCGAAGCTATTCTTAAAAAAAACTCAAAAGATGGAATGCCCCTGGATACGACAGAATAACTGCTGAGATTATATTGCCCGAAAATGAAGTGACTCCCAGATTACCTACAAGATTATTTTGTAGAATGTGGCGTGAAGAGGCAAAGCCTTATGTATGGGATCTAGGAGTGCTGGTGAAAAAGACAAAAAATGATCTGACTGATTGCAATCATTACAGAGGCATCACACTTACATCAGCTGTCATGAAAATATACAGAATGCTCATTCTAAAGAGACTTCTCTAGAGAGAAAGGCTTGTAAGTGATGCCTCTGTAATGAGCAATCAGTCAGAGATCCTAGATCCCATACAAGCAGGATTTAGAAAAGGTAGAAGTTGTACTGACCAAAGTTTTATTTAAGACGTGGTCTAGCAATATGTAGAATATAGAAATCCACTTTTGATAGTATATGTGGGCTATGAAAAAGCTTTTGATTATGTGCTCTGGCAAATTTTGTGGAGAGTCCTGCATCATTATGGAGTTCCTCTCAAATATGTAAATTTAATTGTCTGTTCATGAGCATAGCAAAGCAAAGTTAATGTTAGTGGCGTCTTATCAAACGGATTTCCAGTGAACAGTGGAGTACTCTAAGGGAATGTGTTGTTACCTAGGTTGTTTATCCTCCTCATAGATTTTGTAATCCATAGATCGGTTGGGGATGGTGGAGAAGGATTGGACTGGATTGGTAACAGAAAATTAGCAGACCTAGAGTGTGCTAATGACGCTGTCCTAATTAGCAGAACACGACAGGGCTTGGAAAGCTTCCTTACCAGAATGCATGAAAAATCACATGAGGTTGGGCTCGAGATAATAGAAGAAAGACAGATGATGAGAACAGAATATGCAATGGAAGATGAAATATCTTTGGAAGGATAAAGGATTAATGAGGTAGAATTATTTAAATATTTAAGAACTATGATATCTAATATAGGAGCTTTAGAATTTGAGTTTAATGAAAGATTGAAAAAAGCAAATCAGACGATGGCTAGGTTAAGTCAAATTTGGAAATCATGTCGCCTAAAATTACATACTGTATAATAATCAGGCTGTATATCAGTTTAGTGAGATCTGTGTTACTGTATGGGCGTGAATCTGGGTATATTAATGAAACTTATTTTGTAGATTTGAGAGCAAAGCCCTTAGAAGAATAATGGGTGTTAAATGACAGGACAGGATTAGAAATGAAACTAAGAGAGATTACTCGACCGCCATATGTGGATGAGATCATGGTGAGGGGTAGATGGAGATGGTTTGGGGATGCTCTTTGCTCTCCCTAAAAGAGATAGTTCACCAAACTTTCAACTGGCCTCCACAAGGCACTAGAAGAGTTGGGAGACCCAGGCCTATATGGCTGAGGACTATAAAGCATGAAGTAAGAGATTGTGATTGGAGAAGTATTGAATTAAAAGCTGAAGATAGAGACGACTAGCGAAATCTAATTGAGGTCCTTTGCGTCAATAGGCGTGGGAGGAAATGATGATGATGATGATGATATTATTTGGCTTCAAGCATCTAGCTCAAGGCGAGTCACTTAGCCTCCTTCTTCCTCTAAAAACCCTTTTGTTGCTCTACCAATGCAAAATAATGGACGCTCCTTAATATCTTTCATAATTATTTAAATTTCTTTTTTATTTCTTTTATTTTAGATTAAAATAAATCCTGATCATTCACTATCGGGACTATCCTAGCAGTTCAATTATCACTATTTATTACCCTGGTCAATTTAGGTTTTTTTGTATTCACGTTACTATTTGCAGACATTTTTTCTTAAAGAATCGAGAAATATTTGGTTGCTTTGTATTTCCATTATTTGTCATGTTTCTATCTCTTTCTTTGTGTTTTTCATTTTATTTTTCTTCATTTCATCTTTTTTTTCTTAAATATTCGATTGTATCCCTTTCTCTTGTAGGTAAAGTATCCCTTTGATGGCTCGTTCATAGTATGAGGTAACAATGATAGAAATAAACTGGATAAGTGCAACTTAGGACGAATATTGTTTATGGGATCAGCTTTGCCCCTCTTTGATGTATCTATCATGCTGTTCACTCTATGTTTCTGCATTTAACACCATATCAAAAAGGCAACATGACAGTTATCAACTGGATATGTGAATTATTATAGGAACAATGTATATAGTAGAGTTTTTTTTTAGATATTCCTAGCATTTGGGGTGACACCCCTCTCGAGGATGTTACCATGTTTTGTCAATCGTTTTGAAGTTTTCACCCCCTGAGTGTCACCAGTTTTAAGTGTCCCCAGTATTAAATATTTTTTTGAAAATCATATCATAACCATCGAGCTAGAAAGAACCCTTTTTTATTTAAATGTAACTCTCAGGATGTCACTCTCTTTTAGGGTGTCACCTTGGGCAGACACCCTCTTTACTGCACCCCTTATGTCTTATTTTGAATTTTTATGATTACATATACGCAGATTTATACATAAAAGTATATTTGTGTGCTCGAATACAACGTTTGATTTACATATTCATATAGTAAGCCAAAATTGGACAGTTTTCAAAGCCATGGTCAGGCAAAATTGGACGGGCAAACTTCTCACTATTTTCTTGGTGAGTCAAAATTGGACAATCTTGGATTACGGACACAAAAATTTATGTTAGTCTATAATTTTTTTCTAGCATATTTATATTGATAGGGACCACAAATTGTCATAGTTTGCCCAACTGAGCGTTGGCGCTTAACGGAGATACAGACGTGTCCAAAATTGCTTCACTGTCCAAAATTGCCTCGTCTCTAAGATATATTTTTTTTTTAATTGCTGGAATACAGGAATTTCTAATTCTTTGATGATTATGAAACAAGCCATTTTTATAGATGAGACCTCCTCTCTTGAAAACATGTTTGGTATTTGGTCATAAATTATTAATATAGATTTTGTACTAAGGTTACTAAAAAGGTGTCCAAAATTGCCTCGCCCTACTATACTACATACAGGAAAGTACGGTCTAGGATGAATGGAATGCAACGGATGGTCTAAATTATGTATCTTGCTTAAAGAACTGACTTAGTGACAGTACCAGAGATTGATATCCAGATTCAGATTGCAAAATTTAATAGACAGCAAGTTACTATTCAGCATGTGAAGACACGAGGCAGCAGCTGAAGACCAGACAGGACAACAATACTCAAAACAAGTAGAATAAAGAATTAAAGCATTATCTTAGATAGCAGATTGCATCACTCTTTGATGTAAAACGGGCTCTTTGCCTTCAGGCAGCCTATAAGAGAATTCATTTTTAAGAGTTTACTTAGGACACTGGATGGACAACGATGGAGATGATGATTGTATAGGCCAAGCAGTGATTAGTTACATAGCAAGGGCAGTGCCTGTCACCTACACTCCCTCCTGGTGGGCCCTCCAGAAATGGGATGGGAGGTCTTAGTAGACTGTTCACCAAAAATCTTAAAAGACTTATTTTATTATGTCATACTTTTTTTGCAATTGAAGTAGAAAAAGACGAAATCTTGCTCTTAAGAATAGATTTACTGTCAAGAATCACACCCAGAATTTTAAAAGAGTAGAATATAGTTAAAAAGACATTGTTAATGAAAAGATCTGGATGTTCATGAGTCATTGCCCTCGACTATTGTCTGACATCCATTGTTCTGAATATAGAAGATGGAACTGAGGCGAAGAGAGTAACATCATCTACATATGCAATGAGCTGTGTTCTAACGAAAATCCCATACCATGCATATATAGCGTGGTATGTAATGGGCAAAGAACTTATTATTATTATTATTATTATTATTATTATTATTATTGTTATTATCAATAGTATTTGCTAAGCTACAACCGTAGTTGTAAATGCAGGATGCTATAAGCCCAAGGGCTCCAACAGGGAAAATAGCCTAGGGAGGAATGGAAGAATATTAGGCCTGAGTATACACTCAGGCAAGAGAACTTTAACCCATGACAGTGAAAGACCATGGGATACAGGCTATAGCATTACCCAAGAATAGAGAACAATGGTTTAATTTTGGAGTGCTCATAGAAGAGCTGCTTACCATAGCGAAAGAGTCTCTTCTCCCCTTAACAAGTAGAAAGTAGCCACTGATCAATTACAATGCAGTAGTTAACCACTTGAGTGCAGAAGAATTTTTTTATTATCTCAGTGTTGTCAGGTGTATGAGGAAATTGGAGAATGTGTGAAGAATATGCCAAAATATTCAGTGTTTGACTAGGCAAAGGAAAACTGACCCGTAACCAGATATAGATCCAATTTAGTAATATATGGCCAATCAAAGGATCCAATAACTTTATAACAGTAGTATCTCAACAGGCGACTGGTACCTTGGCTAACATACTACCTTGTTCCGTGAAGGACACCAGGTATTACATTCATATAGTCACTGTTGCCCATCAACAAATAAACTCTGTAATATATTACTCAAACATTTAATAATGACATTAAATATAGACCTGCCTACTCCCATCTCTTTAAGTTTAAAGACAAGGGGCACACATTTAACATAGTCAAAGGTAGTACTAAAATACAGGCCCGGGATACAAACTTCCTGACTACAATCAGGGATTTTCTGTAGATCATTGCAAATTGCCTGAATGGTATCAAATACAACCAGACCTTTGTGAAAACCAAGCTGCAAATTACAAAAAATATGATTACCCTCATGCTCAAACCATTTAGATAACATGGGAGTTATGGGTTAGAGCTACTACAAACATAATTACCCAATCAAGTTATATTACTAATTCTCAAATAAGTGAAAACCTAACCCCATCTTGCTAACCTGCAAAAACTAACAGATAAGTTAGGAGAATGAAATTAGCCATCTTTATTAAAAACCAAGGAAAAATATTATTCTGTTGTACACCTTCATTAGTATCAATGTCCAGTAACAGTTTTAAATTTACAGGGCCGAAAAGCTTAACTAATTTGTTTAGCCCCAAGGAAGGTCAAGTATCTCATTACTCTACTTACTGTTAAGCACATCAGTCAAAGAGCTGCCTTTTCATTTGGACAGCTAGTAATAGAACAATCTTTTGGATTGTAAAGTTTACACCAAATAGTGCAGACTGGAGGATAACCCATTATTTATACTCACGAGTTGTACCTGAAAGGGCTTCTTTCATGGTTGGATTACATTTATTTTCAAATGAAAAATAAACTCCCTGAGAGAGGTTAGTAGAAGAAGATGATAAACGTATAGAAGAGTAAGAACTGGTCTTGCTGTATGACATCAACCAGAACTGGAAATGGGTGAGGAAATCGGCACTGATGAGAGGCAGTGTAACGTCAACAAGTATGGAATGTAACTGATACTAAGTACCTGTAAATGACAGTGTAAGCATCTTGTAACCGTGGCTGGGGATAGGAGATCCATTGGCGTCCACCAAGTGGATATTAGAAGTCTGGAATGACGGGGCTGTGCCCCTAAAAGGGAACATGGCAAAAGGGAATGACACACACTAGCATATACCAGAAGGTACATATTAGATCCTGAATCATGCAAAAAGAAATTAGTTAATGGGAGGCCACTGGCGAAGTTGATGGCATACTTACATGTTTTTTTTTTTTTTTACCATTGACATCTGATAACACATTTTTTATAGCAACAACCATGAATCTGGAGTGGTAGAAGTACAACTGAGGGTGATGGGCGTCATCCAGTGACTGTTTACGGCATTGTTTGGGGCACGGGCATGTGGAGGCATAGATGGGTGGTCAATTTCTTCACTGACCAGGCCTGTCATGAAGTGGATGTCGATATTTTATGGCATTATCCTCAGCTTCAGTCAGCGTTGTATGGTTACCCCTTTGTCAGTCTGCTTTGATGTTTAAGTAGGCCATGTCCTTGATGCAGAACTGAACCTCGGATCAATGAAACCAGGCAAATGCATCTCTGCTGAGGAAGGGCAAGAGCGTCACTGAGGCAGCATAGACAGATGAGATGTAGTCGGCGCTCAACATTGTCAGTGGATACAGAAGACAAAACGACAAGCTGGGAGGGGGGGTTGGCTGTTTGAAGAACTTTGTAAGTTACCAATATGACGGGAATGGAGGAGGAATTAATACGTAGACAGCTCCCAAACAACTAGTATTATTCAGATACGACGCAGGTATTTACAGGCCTACCATGGGGTCGCCAAAGGTTGACAAATGTGGGATTGTATTCAACGGATTTTGTTAATGAGGTTGAAGTTGACATGAAAATGGACAATAATGTAAGGGAATGGTAATAGAATTGAAATAAGTTGTTGCATTTACCCACTTTTTGACATTCATTCTAATGGCAGTTGAAATGTAGAAGAAAATGTAGATAGACCATAATTATTTATTTGTACGTGCATTGTTTGCAGCACGTATATTAAGTATATATACATATACATATATATATATATATATATATATATATATATATATATATATATATATAATGTTTATATATATATATATATATATATATATATATATGTATGTATATATATATATATATATATTTGTGTGTGTGTGTATATATATATATATATATATATATATATATATATATATATATATATATATAATGTTTATATATATATATATGTATATATATATATATATATATATATATATATATATATATACATACATATATATATGCACGAAATGTTTGCATGAATACTCTATACCTACAGCTTGGAAAAACTTTAACATTATTCTAATTCACAAAAAGGGGGACACAAAAAACCTGAAAAATTACCGCTCAATAAGATTTTTCCTGTTACCGTAATATCTGAAATATTTAAATAGATCATATTATTATTATTATTATTATTATTATTATTATTATTATTATTATTATTATTATTATTATTATTAATTGCTAAGCTACAACCCTAGTTGGAAAAGCAGAATGCTATAAGCACAGGGGTCCAACAGGCAAAAGGAAACAAGGAAAAATGGAATATTTCAAGAACAGTAACATGAAAATAAATATCTCTTATGTAAACAATAAAAACTTCAACAAAACAAGAGGAGGA
>NC_090725.1:193713138-193730638 GCF_036898095.1 Palaemon carinicauda
TAGATGCATATACAGTATATTGGGCATGCTCTTTGCACTCCCCAAGAGAGATTAGTTAACAAAACTTTCAAATGGCCTGCACAAGGCTCCAGAAGAGTTGGAAGGCCCAGGCCTTCCTGCGTTAAAAAGCTTAGAATGACGTGATGATGGTAATAATGATGATAATTATCATTATAATAAACAGTAGATTTCAATAGGATACCAACGGTATCTTGAATTGTATTACAATCTATTCTTTGACAAGAATTATCACAATCGTATACACTTGTATCTGTTTTGAACTATTATACATATCAATATATGAAAGCCTATATGCCTTTCAGAGTAGACCTATTATCATGAATATTATTTCAAACACCTCTCTTGATTTAGCTATGTCGTTCGACTCTAACTCCATTGATCAAGTGATGACAGAAATACTCGAAGTTGAATATAACTGAATGAACTTCGTCACCGTTATCACGTCGTTATCAAAAATAAAGATTTAATTTTATCACAGTGCTGACTGCATACAGTAGATGTTTGGTATCAATGAGAAGATTTTTTATAATCTAGTTAGTAATACTGCGTAATATGATCCATGTTAAGTAATCATAGCCATTTGTTAATATGAGAGAGAGAGAGAGAGAGAGAGAGAGAGAGAGAGAGAGAGAGAGAGAGAGAGTGTGTGTGTGTGTGTGTGTTTGTGTGTCATTAAAGCTTCCTTGTTCATTGGTATTAACTGGTCATTCATTCAAATCATAATTTTCTTTACTCCCAAATAAGTAAAATGCCACAATGATTGAGCTTTAGCGGAATGTTCCCTATGAAGCAGATATTCCCAACCGGGGATCCGAAGAACCCGTGAACAATTGTCAGGGATTCCGTAAGAATTCGTATTTTTTATTTTTTTTTTTTTTATTTTTTTTTTTTACATATTGTTTTTCTTTTCGCTACACCTCCGTGAGAAACTGTTGGCCTAAATCATTCAGTTGATAGAGAGGATCAGTATGGTGAAAATAATTCTCAGCCAAGCACTAACAAAGAAGAAGCTAGTGATAAGAATGGCATTGTAAAGAGAGTTATATGGCAGTTGGATTCACGCGGGCAAAGTATAAAAACTGTCCTCTGTGGGGAAAACAAACTATTGAACGCAGTCATGGCCACCGCCAAGTTGAAGTGACATCTCTCTACTAATCACAGTCACTTGTCTGATAAACAAGTAGATTATATACTAACACTTGTATATTCACGTAAGGAACGAAATTAAGGTAATAATATTTGAAAAGGCCATCGAAGCAAGCTATTAGTGGTTGAGCTACTATATATACAGTATATATATATATATATATATATATATATATATATATATATATATATATATATATATATATATATATATATATATATATAAATATATGTATTTTATTTATGTATTTAAGAGGTATACAGCCAGACGTAAGGTAGGTCTCACTCATGTAGGTTCAGGTATATGTATGTAAATTACATAAGACTTCCGTCATTCATTTAATTGTATTTTCATTCAGTTTCGTATAAGTAAATTTACGTTTTTTCAGAATTAATTTTCTATTTCACATAGTTTTGTTACGAAGTCTTATACAAAGCATAGATATGCTTTTACTAAATATCTACAGACAGACAGGAGATCAAAATATACAATTTCAATGGTTAAAGATGAGAAATGTCTGTGTTTGTGGAGCTTTTGTATAGTTATTTGTATATTTTCTTTTTTCCAACTCTTATCTTTATATTTTGATCTGTACTTGTTTTAGGTGCTTTAGTACAGTGATTTTGATTAATTTTTATAGTGCATAATCATTTTGAAGCCATGCTTTTGGTTTTGTTGCTTGACTGTAATATTTTTCATCTTTATCCATTGAAATTGTATATTTTGATCTCATGTCTGTCTGTAGATATATATATATATATATATATATATATATATATATATATATATATATGTATGTATATATATATATATACATATGGATATATATATATATATATATATATATATATATATATATATATATATATATATATATAAAGTTCTCAAATTCAACATGGCCAATAAGCCACGCTTGTGGTAGCCTATTGGAAACGTCCTATCCTAGTGATTTGCTGCACTGAGGTTCAAGATTCGCTCAAGCTTAATAATTTTTTATAGTGTCTGGAACTTCACCATCCTTGTAAGTATGCGGGCCCTTGGAAAATGTCTACCATTGCCTAACCTTGCATGATCTAGCTAGGTTGGTGAGGGACCTTCAGTGATTAGGGTATTGTCCTGCTTGGGCATTGTCACTGCCCCTTGCCTTTGCCATTCATGAGCGTTCTTTTAAGCCATTATTTGCAGTCAAATTATCCAATATTAGTGAGCTACCTTACAGATGCCAAAAAAAAGAAAAAAAATTCCTATAGCTATTTAAACTTAGTAACATGGGTCAAATGAAGTTGGTTGATACGCATTACGTTTTGTAATTATTCGAAAGATATTTCCATTCACTGTAAACACAGGGCCCTATCTTCAAATGTTCTTATTTAGGGAACATGGTGTGATTATATATATATATATATATATATATATATATATATATATATACTTTGTATATACAGTATATATATATAATATATATATATATATATATATATATATCCATATACAGTATATACTGTATATATATATATGTATATATATATATATATATATATATATATATATATATATATATATATATATATCATCGGCCATTGCTAGTTTACTGTTGGATAAGGGCCTCAGACACGTCCTTAAAATCGTGTCTGTTTATGGTCTGTCTATTCCCACAAATTTTCGCACCTCGTTAATCAGTCGTCTTCTCTTTTTTCCTGGTTATTTTTCCGTCTCTGGGGACCAATTCTGTTATTTTTCTTGCCCATCTATTATCTGTCATTCTCATTATATATCCTGTCTATTTCTTTTTCTTACATGTAGTTAGAGTAGCATATACGCTACTTAACTTTCTTCTCCTATCGATGTTTCTCTTTTTTAGTCTCTTGACATGAACCCCATTTTTATTATTTTCTTAGCTCTTTCTGTTGTGACTAGCTTATGTTCTAAGGTTTTAGTAAGGCTCCAAATTTCTGATGTTCAAGTTAATACTGGCAGGAACATCTGATTGAATATTTTTCGAAGAAAGTGGTATTTTAGTTTTCATAATGTTATTTCGTTTACCAAAAGCTCTACATTCCAAGCTTATCCTTCTTTTAATGTCGGTTTCATATCCTGGGAAACACTTACTGTCTGTTGTAAGTAGGCATATTCATTAACAATCTCTAGAGGAATATACATAGCCCTTATTTATTGTCTCTGCATTTTCATTAAACATTATGTTATTTTGTTACTAGTTTTCAGTCCTACATTTCTGTTTTTTCTATTCAAATCTTCTATGATCATTCGTTTTAAGGTATTCCCCATTAGTGTTAAGTCCTACATTTTCCCAATCTAAGTTCATAAAAACTTCTTCTAGACACGCTGTCAATAATTTTCTCTCAATCTTTATGTAGTTACAGGATTGCTGTACTTCCTGTACAGATATCTTTAAGTGCTCTAACATAAGATTCATCCATTCCCTGTCTTTAAAGGGCTTTCACTACTGCTGAGGTTGATTAAAGTCTTTCTATTCTTTCTAATTAGATCTTTGTAGATAGTTTATATATTACTGAAAGTAAGCTTATGGACGGTAGTTTTTCAGGTCTTCTTTGTCTCCCTTTTTTGTAGATTAGTGTAAGGATACAGTTTTTCCAAGCTGTAAGTGAAGAGCATTCTTGCAGACATTTGGTGTAGAGTTGAGCGTGTTTTACTGCTATGAAATCTCCTTCATCCATTAATAAATCAATTGATAGCCCATCTTCTCCTTCTGATATACTTCCTATTATACCTTTTAATGTTGTTGCTTTTGGTACGACTCAGGTGTTTAATTATTTCTATTGGCAAAGTTATTTGTTAAATCAATACTGTATAGCATTCTATAAAAATCCTCTGCTATTTTTATTACTTCATCCCTTCTGTTAATCATATTTCCATTTTCATCTGTTGAAGCAGTCATCTGTTGCAGACCTCTTCCAAGTCATATTATCATCAATTTGATGGTTCTTCTTTTCTTTAGAGTTTCCTCAATTTTGGTCTGATTGTGTATATAAATGTCTTGGGTCTATGATTTATTTATTGGTTCGGCCAAGTCATATATATATATATATATATATATATATATATATATATAAATATATATATATATATATATATATATATATATATATATATATATATATATATATATATATACTGTATATATGGTCTGATTGTGTATATAAATGTCTTGGGTCTATGATTTATTTATTGGTTCGGCCAAGTCTTATATATATATATATATATATATATATATATATATATATAAATATATATGTATATATATATATATATATATACTGTATATATGGTCTTATTGTGTATATAAATGTCTTGGGTCTATGATTTATTTATTGGTTCGGCCAAGTCTTATATATATATATATATATATATATATATATATATATATATATATATATATATATAATATATATATATATATATATATATATATATATATATATATACTGTATATATGGTCTGATTGTGTATATAAATGTCTTGGGTCTATGATTTATTTATTGGTTCGGCCAAGTCTTATATATATATATATATATATATATATATATATATATATATATATATATATATATATACTGTATATATGCATATATATACATATGTATATATTATATATATGTATTATATATACGTATATATATGTATATGTATATAATATATATATATATATATATATATATATTTTATATATATTTATATACATATATATATTTATATATATATATATATATATATATATATATATATATATATATATATAGAGAGAGAGAGAGAGAGAGAGAGAGAGAGAGAGAGAGAGAGAATAACAACAACATTGCAACCAATTCTAGTCCACTGTAGGGCAAAGGCCTCAGCCATGTCAATTCATGTCATAGGTTTGGCCACTTTTCACCACCGCGCTGGCTAGTGCGGATTGTTGATGCTGAGAGATTTTAGTCTGATAGCTCTCATGCTGATCATGTCGATACACAAACCGCTATGTATATATATATATATATATATATATATATATATATATATATATATATATATATATACATACATATATATATATATATATATATATATATATATATATATATATATATATAAAATAACCCACAATGTACGAAAAATGAAATTTACTTAGCTTTCCAAAGGACCATCTCCCTTCCCCTTCAGAAAATAAATGGTTACAAATTTTGAAAAAGAGGTACAGAAAGGTTCGTAAGAGATAAAAACCCCGTTACAGTCTCAGCGAACATTAACAGCATTTCACGGTGGTTTGTTTACATCTTTTAACAATTCCTTAACAATAAATACATTGTTTTTTATATTATTCAAAAAATTACATAAAAATATTTGCTAAAACAGGAGACAGAGGGGAACCCATGGGAAGACCATATATTTTAGAGAAAAACAGACCGTTACAAGTAAAATAAGACTCAGAAACACACAATTCTATAAACTTGGGTTTCCCTCTGTCTCCTGCTTTAGCAAATATTTTTATGTAATTTTTTGCAATAGAACTTTTACCTGACATTTTAGGTTTTGATATTACATGTGTGAGATACGTTGATAAATTTGCTGTTGTTCCATGTTCTCTTATTATGGATAACTGTTTAGAGTCTTTAAACAATCCTTCAATTAGATTTAAAGTTGAAATAGAAAATAACAATGAATTACCCTTCTTGGACACACTGGTAATCCGTCCGGAAGTTGGCCGTCCTAAATTCAAGGTTTACAGGAAAGAAACTCATTCAGATTCATATATACATGCATTTCCAAACCATACAAGAACTACAAAATTATGGGTTATTTTTAACTTATTTTTAATGGTGTAAAGTTTGTGATCATGAATTTACTGAATATGAGATCAGTCACCTTAAAAAGGTTTTAAAAAATCATGGCTATGATTCTGGGTTTATTGAAAAGGCACACCTAAAAGCAAGGAAGACATATTATGTTGTATAGGAAAAAGAATAATTTCTAAAAGTTGATGAATGTCTTCTTATCATTCCTCAAACAGGTCAAGACAACAAATTACTTGACACCTGCCTAAAATGTTGTAAACTAGTTGGGGTATATAGAAATAACTTAACTATTAAGAAGCGAAAGGAAAGGCTGCCAAACAAGCGTGTATATATAAACTACCATGTGGTTCATGTGACAAGTTATACATAGGAGAGTCAGTAGATTTTATAAGAAGAAAAAGAGAACATAGAGATTCCATAAGAAGAGGAGATGAAAATAGCACTGTTTTTTAACATATGTCACTGGAAAATCATCCAATAGATTTTAAGAATATGGACAAATTGATATCAATGCCTGATACATATATACGGAAACTGATTGAAGCTGTTTTAATACAAAATTCTAATGATTTTAATATATATCAAAGTAACTTAAATTGGATCTGTTTTTAAATTATATTGTGAAAAATAAAGTAACTATTGTTAAGGAATTGTTAAAAGATGTAAACAAACCACCGTGAAATGCTGTTAATGTTCGCTGAGACTGTAACGGGGTTTTTATCTCGTACCTTTTTTTCAAAATTTGTAACCATTTGTCTTCTGAAGAGGAAGGGAGATGGTCCCTTCGAAAGCTAAATAAATTTAATTTTTCATACATTTTGGGCTATTTTATTTATCACAAATACACAGAAAATTGTGTATTTTAATGTGTTTTATATACTGTATACACACACACACACACACACATATATATATATATATATATATATATATATATATATATATATATATATATATATATATATATATACTCACATTTATATATATAAGTAAATATATACATATATATACACGCATATATTTAATCCATCCTAGAGCGCTCGTAAACAGATAGATTAACAACGCATATTGACATTTCAATAGTAGGCTAGATAGGTGGAAGAAAATTCAAGAAAGGTTCAAGAAAAAAGACTACACCCTTGTAATATTCACATGAGAAAAGTATCATTCTAAGAGTAATATGTAATAAAAAAAAGTCAATACAATTATGGAGTCCATTGCTTCTCATTTGACCACTATTGAAAAAATCAGGGTTATTTTTATTATTATTTTTACTTGTGCAGACACAGCCCTAATTGGAGGTCCAGTATAATACAAGACCATGGGCTTCATTCTGGAAAGTAGTCCAGTGAAGAGAGTAAATAACAAATAATCTGCTTATGAGAATAATTAATATATTTTAGGATGAGTAATAACGTTAAAACAGGATCTGTCATATATAAACTAGGAAAGAGTTGTATGTCAACTAGTTCAACATAAAAGCATTTGCAACAAGTTTCAACTTTTGGTGTATTACCGATTAAACTGCCAGATTTGGACGATCATTCCACAATCTGGTCACAATTTGAATAAAACTTCTAGATTACTGAGTAGTATGAGTCTTTTGATGAAGAAGGCATTGCAGTTAGAATGGTCTGCATTTTCTGAATCAAAGCTTGGCAGGAACTGTATAGATATAGCCATATATGCAACTTCCCAAAACATCAACAATTAATATGTGGATTCCTTTGCTTGCATTGTTTCAGATGACAAAAGTTTTATTCTCAATATATGTGAAAACAAGAGTGTCAGTGCACACTATTTTCAAAGTTGAAACATGGTTGAGTAAGCTTTCTGTAATGTAGGTAATACAAATATCGATATAGAGTAGAGGCTGACTATGGCCAATACTTTCAGGAGACATCAAACGTTAAGTCAGGCCTGATCAAAAACATTTTTACTCAACAATTCAGTAACAACGTTTGAGCTGTAAGTTCTCTGCTTAGAACTTTATTCAAAGATACAAATTATGTACTGGAAACTCCACTAAGAGGCATATGTCCTTTGGAACGCAGGGATGTCATATAGAAAGATACAATGTACTTATTGCCTAAGGTTCATTTCCACCTTGATGGTCACCATCTAAGTTATGGATGCGACCCTCCTTGGCATAAAAATATCAACATTAAGAATTGTAATGCAAATTCAATGAAGATAGAAGAGACGATACTTGAAAACCGAGGGACTAACTATTTAGATATAGCTATAATTGTGGATCTAACATCATTCTCCTGCAGTTTTAGAAAATCATCTCTGTGAAAATGAATTGAATTTCAAGGATAGATGAAATAGTTTTGAGTAAAATAACGAAATATTTTCAAGCAAAATTAAAGGAAAAATTTATCAAAGCTACGAATAAAAAAGCTATCCAATTTCTAATACGTTTTGTATAAAAACTTTTTACATCTATCAAATTGGATTAAGATACAATTCCATCTGTCTTTCAAGCATAAAATGAATTAAAATTTATAAGTCTTCTGAAACTATGTTCAATGACATTTGGGAAAAAAGTTAGGGGAATGGCAAAAAAATAAACTTTTCTTTCAGCGAGATAAAGAGGTAGAAAATACATCAGGAAAATATGAACAAAGAGGGGAATGCTTGAATGAAAGATGCGTGTGAACAGGTAGGTCAGACTCCTAAAATAGACAATGAAAAGCAAAGAAAATAATTGAAAATATTTGGGCGAGGATAGTAGCTACAAAGATAAGAGCTTTAAATATTGTCAGCAAGTGATAGACGTTGGAAATGGGTAATCAGCAGCAAAGGCCCAAGAGTAAATGAAAGGAACAGGTCTGATTGAAATCTAGATCTTCGAACAAGGAGAGAATGCCAGAGAGTTGTAATGAAAGTAATATGTGGTGCAAGTGCAGCATTAAAAAGAATTCAGCGATATCAACAAAGGGATTCACATTGTATTATCATGTTTTCAGAGTAAAGAGAAGAACGTCTATATTAAAAGAGAGAGAGAGAGAGAGAGAGAGAGAGAGAGAGAGAGAGAGAGAGAGAGAGAGAGAGAGAGAGAGAGAGAGAGAGAGAGAGAATTGTGGAATTCTGTAGCATATACTTCGCTTGAAGAATCGAACAATAAGTGGAAAGTAAAGGATGCATTTGGAATATAAACCGAAAATGGTCATCTGTGATGCTAAGCATTGAACGCCTCTTATCACTATTCTAATTATTATCATATCATTGATATATGCATACAAATATTTACAATTCCTAAGCCACTGAATGTACTTATATACCTCTATTTGGAGTGCATGTTTGTGTTTATTAGAAATTAATGACCTCTCCCTCGCATGCCTCACACTATGTATCCACCTCTTTCTACTTAGCTCTCTACTCTCTAACACTTATTCGTTATTAACTCTTTACCTTACTATCCAATTTTCAACATGTTCAATCCATTGGATATCCCTGTGAACCATTCTTTCACATACACTTAACTATACTAACAACTGAACGTTTTCAGCATTTCTTCTTTCATTTTACTAAGTCAACAGCCGCATTAAAGATTTTTGCAGATGAGTTACCTCAAATTTCCTTAATATCCTAAATTTGTCCCATTCCCCATAAGTTTTCCTTCGAAAGACTTTAAAAGTAAGATACATTTTCTCTGTAAGAATAAGTGGCAGGCTCGATAGTTTGAACTGACCACCAATACAAAATTGAAACAAATTCACTCTTCGTTTGATGAATGGTCATCTTATAATTTTACAAGTAAGAGGGCTAATATCATTTTAACTAGACTGCGTATTGGCTATACACATGCAACCCACCATTATTTAATGAAGAGTGGGGAAGGGAGACTGGACCCTCTTTGTAATACCTACCAAGTTACAATGGGTATTAGGCTAAAGACATTTCAGTCGATGATAACCAATTCTTGTGAGTGTACGGATATGACTGATTAATTTGCATTGTAAAGCACTGAATGACCTTTGATGCCCCAGTGCCTAAATTTTATATTCAATTCAATTTGATTGTCCTGGATTTAATCTTCAAAGAATGACACATTTACTCCAGGACTTGGGAAACTTGTAATACCCCGAATTTTAAAAAATTACAGAGTATTGGGCTATATCACGAGTTTTGAATAATTAATCTTTTTAATCCTTTCTTATTTCACATTTAGATATTATTGCATGAAAGTAGTGTGATTGGTTTTATATGTTAAAATTATACCAAATGGTGTGTGTGTATGTGTATTGTTGATTGATTTTTATTATATAGCGCTGAATGACATTTGGTGCCCCAGTACTTGGCTTGAGGCCTGAATTTTATATACATTCATTCATTCCCCTACACACACGTAACATTCATCCGGTCTTTAACACCCATCATACATCTGTCTATATTCTTTTGTCCCATTTAATGCTATCGTGCAATGAAATACTAAGCTACGCCTTAACTGTACACATACAGCATAGGTATCAACCTCTCGGTTTTTCAACAATGATATTAACGATCAATAAAAAATCTTTCTGGATTTGATTTATCATCATACAGTAAGTTACCTTTTTCTAAATATTACGTCATTATTCCTATTAAATACATACTGCACTATCAAGAAACTTCACCCATTCCACATAGCCTTCTTAATTTATCTCTTCGCCCCAACTGCCACAAAATTTCCTTTCTCGTGATAATTACATCCCTCAATTAACCATAACCATAACCACAGAAACACAATTCATTTTTATCTCAGACCAGTTAATTTCTTATGTATTCTCAAAAATGTCTTTTGCTTTTCCAATTCAATAAACATTCAAAATACTCCCTCTGTCAAACGAGAGTACAATGTTGCATTTAATTCAAACAGCTTCGATTCCTTTTTGGAGAACATCATTTATTTCCCCTTCTGTTTACACCTGCTTCACATTAGACACCATGTTTTCTGTAAATCTTATGCTCGTATTTACTCTTTGTTTCACAGTTCTTGCCTTCCTAATATCTCTTCATTCTCTTTATGTCTACCTTATCCTCTTTGGCTCACCTATATATATTTTACGCCTTACAATTGTTAGTGTAATATTGTAAATTGTTACTTAACTAAATCTTATATTTCTTCTTACCACCATAATTAATATCTATATCGATTATATACCGATGTAATTGCTCACTCATAACTCAATGATTACATGATGAAATATTAAATACTCCTTTCACTTCTGTATCCTTAACCTTTGTTAATTTTTTATATCAGCATTTACCCTTCTTTCTTCCGTCTTATTGAACTATATATTACCTTTATTAAACTAAGGTATCTAATATCTTTGATAACAGAAAGTAATTGATGGATGAAATATTATTACTAACTAATTTCACAAAATTTAATATGAATTTGAGAGTCTGTCCTTGAATTACCTGGATAATTAAAGTGTAAATATTCCTGAGGCGTAATTCAAGCAATCCTTATTCAGTTTTTATTGAAATAATCAACTCTAATTGGATGGTTCATTAATGAGGAATACTACTGCACAGAAAATCTTCAGAGGTCAACAACTAAATTAAGCCTTGCTAGGAAGAAAAAAGAAATAAAATAATAAGTCAGAGAAATTAAAGATTACTGAAAATGAGAAGGGATAATTCCGGAGAATCTTGAAAATAAGAAATGGGAAGAAAGAACTTTCTGGAATTTTCCGGCAAAAAGAATATTAGACGCTGGAAGTTTTCTATTCACAACCAAATAAAATGGCTGGTTCACTCTTTGTGTGTCGTGACTTTTGCCCTTGTTTTCTTTCAAGTCTTCAAGTTCATAAGGTCAATGGACTGACTGGGAGACGTAATCAACTTTTGATAATAAATATATGTACCCATGACCGACAGCAAAATATCGTGTATAGAAAGAAGATCTAAGTAAGAATTCCAAATTCATATAACCTGAGAATAACATAATTTTCTTCCAAATGATTACTTGAACTCACAATGCAGTTTCTAAACAATGAATGGTTAATATAAGAATTGTCTATGGTTTCTCTGAATATTCAGTAATGATAATGTTGCTTACAGTATAGTCATGATGTTAGGTGTGGCCAAGGAAAGAATGCTCTAACCAGGAATTGCTCCCTCCACCCTCATCTGTGGCTATTGATAGAAATCATTAGTTATATTAAGTATTTTTATTCATATCATTCTGATTATAGAGATGGCATTCACAGAGCAGTCAAGTATAGTTATTTATAATATCACAATAGCTAATTTGATAACATTATTCGACTAAAAGTCAATTGAATCTTATCTTTATTTGAATGTAAATTCTGCGTAGGAAAATTGAAAGTAATGATGGGATTAACCAGAAATTCCCAGACTCTTCCATATCTTATTCTGACAGACATTAAACTGCAAGAGAAATCAAGATTACCACAACACGTATTTAGTTACAGAAATTAAAGCAGTCGTACACACTAAGATGGTTAAGCAAATCAAGACAAATTGCGTAAATACGATATTCATTAAAAATTATATATATATATATATATATATATATATATATATATATATATATATATATATATATATATATATATATATATATATATATATATATATATATATATATATATATATATATATATATATATATATATATATATATATATATATATATATATATATACATACAGATTTGTAAAAAAAACACTGGTAATCGAGAAGTTCATCATACTGATTAGGACAAAGTAACCTCTTTTCGTAATAAGGTTGAGGTGGGTTACAGAGCTTGACTTCGCTTTTCTTTGATATCCATGCAATGACAAAAACAATCTTGGGCCAATAGAATAAATATAATATGATAATTTACAATAATGTAATCAAACAGAGGTTTCATAAAAATCAGACAAATAACATAAGAATTATTATAACATTGGCAAGTTCTGGCAAAACAAAGGGAGGGTCAAGCTCCCAATAATTAAGACCCTATAAAAAAAATAATCACCTGAAACTCAAAGATAAAGGAAAAAAGCTCTATGTATTGATAATGATTATAGAAAAAAAAATTAATAAGTTATCGACTTTTACCAGTGCTACATGATATATTCCTTTTTGCCATGGATTGCGTGAAATTTAATATATTCCAGTTAGAAGCTTCTAATTTTCCCAAAAGAAATGTTGTCTAATCTAGTGGAAGCAGAATAATGCCTTTAAACGTATCCTTTATACAGACCAGATGAATAATATCCATCCAAAAAATCCCGCTCTTCATGATGGGCCATATTCATGACGTTATCGGGCCATCTGCGTTTAAAAAAGAACAACAAACTAAGAGGCGTCTAAAAAATATCCTTTTGATGGTGTTTTTAAAGTTATTTTTATCAATATAGGATATAAACAATGATATCCAGCCAGCAGTAGGTGTGCCTGGGAATGAGGAGGCAGATTCAATGGCAAAGAGTGCTGCAGCCGAGTTGCTACCTAGAAGATATCCCATTCCCTGTAATGATTTTTTACCTTCAATCAAGAATTTTTTTTATAATATATGGCAACAGCATTAGGATAGTTTAGCTTAAAATATGATGAGAGACATAAGTAATGCTATATCCCCTTGGAGGTATAACGGGATGCTTGAAAGTGGGAGACTATTCTTTATCGTCTCCGGATTTGTCACACTCGGATGACACTTGAGTTTCAGCTGGCTGGCCAACATCAACCATATTGTGACGACTGTTTGATACCCTTGAGAGTGCGGCATTTGTTGACTAAATGCCCCACTTATAGCACAGAAAGAAATAGATATATGTTAGAGCCTCGAGGTGGGGATGGCAGGTTCATCATTGCCAAAATCCTTGGACATGATGTATCGTATAATGCTAGCGTCATTTTTAAATTTATTTCAAAAGTAGGTCTTCTGAATGCTAATCAACTTTTATAACATATTTGTTTTTATAGATTGAATTAGTTATTCTTTTAAAGTTTATTTATAGTAAACGATATCGACGTCAATGACCTTCGATGTCAGGATGCCAGAAAGCTTCAAATCATTCACTCATTCATTCCAGAAAACACAAAGGGTAAATACCTCTACTAAAAATGACGATGATAATAAAGTTAGCAATAGTAATAAATGACAAGGTCATGATTATATGCATTTCTGAAATCCATATCGATGAACCTTTGCTTATTTGCATAGATCCTCCGGTGGAGTCCAACCGACTCCTCATGAGATGTGAGCCACGGCTTGATAATGATTAAAGCGGTGGGGGGATGGGAGGCTCTGGCAGTGAGGAAGGGGAAACTGCTGAAACGTGAGAGAAAATTTTTAAAATTAAATGAAGGAAAGTTAATTAAAGAAGAACCCTGGAATAAAATACTTTGAGTATGTAAATCCCGACCAAGTTTTTTCCCCAAAACATTTGCAGTTCTGAATTACAGGACGCAATGCCAGCTGAAGAAGCTTGAGAGATGAAAATTTCAAAAAGTTGAAATTATTCCCCAAGACGCTTCATCATCAAGCGTCCAAGGAGAGAGAGAAGGAAAAAAAACAAGCACACGAAAAAGAATGAAAGCACTCCGTTAAAGTAAGGTGAAGCCGACTAAAAGTGTACTCGCCAAATTTAGATCTAAGAAACAGAGAAAAAAGTTAAGAGAGAATATAAAGTTAGCAAATACCGCTGCTTCAGATTTACCAGCGACAAAGCAAAGGCAAAAGTATTTCATACATAACTTATTTACAAGGCTACTGGGAAAAGACATACCCAAACTAAAATAATATACATGTACTAGATAAAAATAGGTAAAACATTCTTATAATATTCTCAAAGACAAGAGCAAATGATTAGGAATAAATTGACAATTAAACATCTTAATAACAAAAAGGATATCATAAAATGAAACCAGATCATTTGGACTAAAAAGAAATATATGATAAAAAGATAATTGTTTCAGGCTTTTCACTGATATGTCAAACAAAGAGAAATAGAGTAATGAACCTTAAAGGTGAAATGTAAGGAGTCTTGTTCAAGATGTAGCGAGCCAGACGAGGAATTCTCATGAAGAGATGCAAAAAAAAATATACACGTTCATCAGTTATTTACTAATATATAGATCTACACAACAACAAATATGTGTATAAACACACATAGAGAGACACGTGTAGTACAAACGCACACATGTAATTATATATATATATATATATATATATATATATATATATATATATATATATATATATATATATATATATATATATATATGTATGTATGTATGTATGTATGTATGTATGTATGTATGTATATAGAGCCATTAATAAAGAGAGAAGGAGGACTCTAAGAAATGTAAGAAGCTATAGAGGTGCATATATTGGTAGTGATCACCAGCTCTTCATTGTGAAACAGAAATAAAAACTGAAAGCACCCAATATAAATATAGATAGACTACCTAGGTTTGATACAACCAAGATTCTGGAAGATAAGCACAGAGCAACATTTGTAATTGAATGTAGGAATTAATTTGCAGTCTTCGAGTGATGAACAGTAGACAATTAATGAAAAACGGTGTGATATTAAGAACATATATCACGCTGTTGGGAGCGAAGTTTTGGGACATGCATTTACAAGGAGAAAACCGTGGATATCAAATGATATGTGGGATACTATAAAAAGGAGACAGACAGAAATTGATTTTTGAGAGTTTTCGAGGAAGTAATGATAATTGCAAGGTAGAGCATGCTAAGTATTCCAGTATCGATAGTGAAGTCAAAAGAAAAGCCAGGAATGACTTGAGAGAATATGTAGACAGGAAAACAGATAAGGCCGACAGAGCTATGAATTCAGGGAGAGTCTATGGTGTAATAATCACTCATAGTTATTAATGAAATCTGTATGGGGACAAAGAAAAGAAGCGTATACCCATAAAAAAGAGAGATGGGTCTGTTTTAACAATAGAGGATGAAGAAAGGCAACGTTGGATGGAACACTTTAGTAAGGTCAGGAATAGGAGATATGGAGGGAATAGTTTGATCGATATATCTGAAGCTGACGAAGATCTTGATGTGCCTATGAATGAATTCAATGTGTTTAAAGTCGAAGCTATCATTAAATACAATCAGGAGATGGAAAGCTCTTGGTTACGATGGAATAACTGCTAAGATGATACTGGCTAAAAATGAAGTAACCCCCAGAATACTTACAAAATTATTTTGAAGAATGTGGCCTGAAAAGACAAAACCTGATGAATGGGAATTAGAAGTGTTGGTGAAAATAGAAAAAAGGGAGACCTGATAGATTGCAATAATTACACAGGCATCACACTTCTGTGAGTTGTCATGAGTATATATAAATGCTTATTCTAAAGAGACTAGAGAGAAATATTGATTAAAAGCTGAGAGTTTAACAGGCAGGATTTAAAAAAGGTAGAAGTAGTAATGACCAGACTTTTTTTTTGAGACATGTTGTACAGCAATGCGTAGAATGAAGAAATTCGCTATTGATGGCATTTCTGGACTATGAAAAAGCATTTTATAGTGTGCATCGGCTAATTTTGTGGGGAGTCCTGCATTATTATGGAATTCCTTTCAAATATGTAAATTTGATTAAGTCTGTTCGTGAGCATAGCAAGTGCAAAGTTAATGTTAGTGGAGTCCTATCAAATGAATTTCCAGTGAACAGCGGCATACTCCAAGGTAATGTGTTGTTGCTTATGTTGTTTAATCCTCCTCATGGATTTTGCAATGTGTAGAATAGTTGGTGATGATGGAGAAGGATTGGACTGGATTGGTAATAGGAAATAAACTTACCTAGAGTATGCTGATGACACTGTCCTTATTAACAAAACACCACAAGACTTGCAATGCTTGCTTACCAGAATGCATGAAATATTACATGAGGTTGGGCTCAAGATAAATAGAAGAATGACGGAGATGGTGAGAATGGAATATGCAATGGAAGATGAGATATCATTGGAAGGAGGAAGGATTAATGAGGTAAAATCATTCAAGTATTTTGGAACTATGCTATCCCATACAGGGTCATTGGAAATGGAGTTTAGTGAAAGATTGAAAAAAAGCCAATCAGCCAATGGTTAGGTTAAGTAAAATTTGGAAATCAAATAACCTAAAATTACATATAAAGTTGAGGCTATATATCAGTTTAGTGTGATCGGTGTTACTTTATGGACAGGAGTGTTGGTATGACAATGAAACAATCTCCAACTGATTTAGTAGACTTGAGAACAAAGCGCTCAAAAGAATATTGGGAGTTAAATAGCATGACAGGATCCGAAATGAAACTATAAGAGATATTACTCGTGTGCCATATTTGGACCACATCATGGTGAAGGGTAGATGGAGATGGTTTGTGCATGCTATTTGCACTCTCCAAGATAGGTTAGCTCACCGCTACATGGGTGAGAACTATGAAGCATGAAGTGGGAGATGATGAGTGGAGAAGTATTGAATTGAAAGCTCAAGATAGAGACGACTGGTGAAATCTTACCGAGGCTCTTTGCGTCAATAGGCATAGAAGGAGATGATGATGATGGTGTG
>NC_090725.1:193740638-193743138 GCF_036898095.1 Palaemon carinicauda
GGATTTTGTAATGGGAAGAACAGTCGTAGATGATTAAGGATTGGACTGGATTGGTAACAGGAAATTAGCAGACCTAGAGTATGCTAATAATGCGGTTCTTATTAGCAAAACACCACAGGATTTGCAATGCTTGCTTACCAGAATGCATGAAATATAATACGAGGCTGGCCTTAAGATAAATAGAAGAAAGATAGAGATGATGAGAACGGAATATGCAATGGAAGATGAAATATCATTGGAAGGAAAAAGGATTAATGAGGAAGAATCATTCAAGTATTTAGCCACTATGATCTCCAATGCAGGGTCTTTGCAATTAGAGTTTAGTGAAAGATTGAAAAAAGCAAATAAGACAATGGCTAGGTTAAGTAAAACTTGGAACTCAAATAGCCTGAAATTACATAGAAAAATCAGACTTTATTCTCTTTAGATATGTAATGAATTTATAGTTTTGGAATCCATTTTAATTATTTAATCTTTTAATTTTGGTCTGGTCATTATTACTCTTAAAATGTTTAAGCGTCTTTTAGGAAGAGGGGCTGAAGTTTGAGAAGTGTTTTTTTTACGATGAAACACTCATTGATGCGATTTCCTGGCATCTGACAGCTGATTGTAGCAAGCACAAAATCATATTTTCTGGACGATTCTTATGTGACCAATTACAATTTGTATACAATGACTATCATGAACTACAAATGATGTTGATTCTTTGGTGTGAACTCATTCCCAATATAATTTAACTTATGGCTATCACCTTTCTCAGCCTATTATGTTTTTTCTTTACGAATTATTATCATGTCTATCATTTGATTTTCGGTTCCAATTTAATATTTAAATTTTAACGTTGTTTATATTTTTAATTTTGTCTAATATCTCGTTTATAGAAGGCAATTATTCAACCTTTTCATCGATAATTATGGCATTTGTCTTTGGTTTTAAACTCTGGTAACAGGTATGAATATGAGAACCTCACAAACAGAAAAGTACTTAATAGACTTGATAACACTGCTGTGGTCATAAAAAAATCAAGGTTTTTAAATTACCTTTCAATTAGCACACATACACACACACACACACACATATATATATATATATATATATATATATATATATATATATATATATATATATATACACACACATATATATATATTTATTTATATATATATATATACACATACATATATATATATATATATATATATATATATATCTATATGTGTGTGTGTATATTTGTTTAAACACACACACACACACACACACACACACACATATATATATATATATATATATATATATATATATGTGTGTGTGTGTGTGTGTGTGTGTGCGTGGAATAGAAAAAGCCACCATTGGAAAATGAACCTCGTAATGTACAATGTCAAGACCCTGTCTAGGGAAGAAGATCTTGCTGTTACTAGAAGAGCTGAAATGAATTAATTGGGTAAAATAGGATTCAGTTAAATAGAATAACTGGGGAATCTTAGAGGGTCATATTTTTTGCTTCAGAGGACATGAAAGGAACAAAGAAAATTGAGTGGATTTTCTTATTAGGAAGAATCGTGCAGGTAACAGAAGAATACTGTAGCGTCAGTGATAGAATTCCAGGATTGATTATCAAACTAAATAAAAAGTATAAAATGAAGATCATTTAAACGTATTTGCCAATAAAATCCAATTCAGGAGAAGAAATATAAACTTTTTATGAAGATCTAGAGATATCTTTGGAAAAAAATATAGGACTATTTACTTTTGTTTTGGGTGATTTCTGTGTAAAGTTGGTCAAAAGAAGAGAGAGGAATCAGCTGTAGCTAAAATTCGAGGTTGCACAAGTAACAACATAGGAAACAATGGATGTGGAGAAGAAAAATTAAATAGATTTTCTTCTCGGTGACAAAAGTTAATTGGGTTAAAGATGTAACATTGTTAAACAAAATAAAGGAAAGCGACCAGAGAATTGTGAGAAGTAAAATTTGTCTAGATCTAAGGAAAGAAAGGAAAAGAAGATTTTAAAGAAAATAAACACTCCTGTAATAAGAGAAAAGTATTATTAGTTCAGTTTAGTAATAAAAAGTGGTACTCCTAGCTACGTGACGAAATGAAAGAAAATAATGAAAAAATGAACGGTAATTTAACAAAATGTTCACTGGAAGCGGCACATGAGATAGGTGGAAATTTCCCAAAACCAAGATCAAGGAAAACTATTAGAAACCACCGGAAAATTAATAATAAAAAGATTGGAAATGGAGGTAAAATCCAATCGAGGTGAAATATAAGTAGCATAACTATCCAAAATGATAAAAAAATAAAAGCACAAGAAATTCGTAAACATGTTTACACCAAAGTTGAGGAAACAATTAAGAAAGGAAGAAACATCAAGTTGATGAAAATAACACTTGGATAGGGTGATTTTGCCAATTTTTTTTTATTTTTTTTCTTTGCTAAAAGTTTTCCTTTGGCGTAGCAGAATGCCGTGATATGTGTAGAATTCGTCTCCAGCCTC
>NC_090725.1:193750638-193755638 GCF_036898095.1 Palaemon carinicauda
GATCATAGTGTAGGTGACTTTCTATTCTGCAAAATATGATCTCTGTAAATTTTATATATATATATATATATATATATATATATATATATATATATATATATATATATATATATATATATATATATATATATATATATATATATATATATATATATATATATATATATATATATATATATACAGTAAACTTATTTGGCGATAATTTGTCAAGTCTTTTGTTTCCCTTTTTGTGAATTAGTATATTGATAAAATTTTTCCAACCTATAGGTATAGAGTATTCTTGCAGACATTTGGTCTACAGTTTAGCGAGTTTTACTACCATGAAATTTCCTCCATCTCTTATTAAATCAATTGTTAGGCCATCTTCTCCTGGTGCTTTGCCTCATTTCATGCGTTGTAATACTTTCTTCACTTCTACTCTTACTTCTTTTAGTACCGGCCTAGGTGTTTCATTATTTCTATTGGTGAAGTTGTTTCTTATATCACTATTGTACAGCATTGTAGAGAAATCCTCTGCAATTTTTATTACTCCATCTATATTGTGGATGATATTTCTATTTTTATCCTTTATAGAAAACATCTGTTGACGTCCTTTCCCAAGTCTTCTTTTCTTCAATTTGATGCTTTTACGTATCCTTAGTGTTTTTTAAATTTTGGTCTGTGTTTACGAATATCTTGGGTTATTAGGTTGTTTTGTTTTTGTTTTGCATAGTTCTGTTAATTCTATTTCATCTCTCTTGGATTTTACCCTCATTTCCAGTCTTTTATTTATAAGAATTTTGGCATTTTCTGATAGTTTTGCTTTATCTTCTTTAGGAACTTTGCTGGTAATCTCTTGGGTCGATTCCAATACAATTTTTTTTTTAGATTACAGTTAAATTCTTCTTTACATGCTTTATTTCATCATGTAGCTGGGAGTACCTATTTTGTATTGCTAAACTAAACTCATCAGATATTTCTCTTATTACAGGAGTGTTTAATTGATTTCTTAAAATTAACTTTTCTCTCTCTTTCCTTAGATCTAAACAAATTTTCCTTTTCACTATTCTATGACCATTTGAATAACTTACTCAACACTGTTACATCTTTAACTACGTTGACTCTTTCACTGAGAATGAAATATATTTCATTTTTAGTTACTTCCTTTGGCTTCTCTATATCCACTTTCTATATTCCCTTCTATAAAAGAAGGTGTTCATGATTTTGAAATTGTATCTTTCAGGAAATACTACAAGCAATGTCTTCTCTCTCATTCCTTGTGCCTACTCCAAATTTATATACTGCTGATTCTCCTCTTTTATTTTGACCTACTTATGTATTTACATAGATATCTCCAGTTTTTCATAAAATGTTTCTATTTCTTCCTCTGTATGGGATATTGTTTTTGCTTACGTTTGAATAATCTTCTCTTTATACTGATTATTTAGTTTGGTAATTAATCTAGCAACTCTATCATTTGCACTACAAAATTCTTCTATGTTACCTGCAATTTTTTTTATTAATAAGAAAACCCAATAAATTTTCTTTGTTCCTTTCATATCCTCTGAGGCAAAATTTATGGCCCTCTATTAATTCTATATAAGATTCCCCAGTTCTTCTAATTTCACTCAATCTTATTATATTCTAATTTATTTCTCTCAGCTCTTCTAATAAGGCAGAGAGATGTTCTTCCCAAGTCAGGGTTCTTACATTGTATGTTGTAAGGTTCAGTTTTCAAAGGTGTCATGTTGTTGTCTAAGGATTTTCAGCACCCACTGCAGTGGAATGTAGCTGCCCTCCACATTGAGAAGTTGTTCCACTGCCATTGGAGATTGTGATGGTGGAAGATTTTGGTATGATTGCTACCACCAAACCAACCTAGTGTGATGGGCCAAGAGTAGATTGTGAGTCAAAGGCGAGATGATTGCAACTGAGTAACTTTGTTACGACACATCAAGTATAAATACACACTAGGTCCTGGTAAGGTCACAAAATACATACATGCTATGTCTTGTCAAACTGGCAACCGCTTCTGTTAACAGTTAACAATGAAGTAGGCAGACAGGTTAAAACAAGTTGCTGTCAGTGCGAGGGGAGAGCGAAGATACAAAGGATAATATATACAAAAAAGAGAAATGTTACTATGTACGCTTGTGTGACACACGGGTGATACATGCCCCCCCCCCCTAACAATGACATACTGCACATGTTAAATTGAGTGCCCTTATCTAGAGAGGCGAACTGTAGGCAGGTGATCTGGCAGGAGATAAGCAGGTTTTAGAAGATCAATGGAGACCTGGTCTTCTTTGCCACAAATGTTTAGTAGGAATGCTTTCGTATTACGTCGGATCACAAGGAAAGAGCCAGTGTAAGGGGGCGTTAGCGGTGGTTTGCTAGTATTGTTGCGTAGGAAGACGTGCATTGCAGAGTGTAAATCTGTCGGTATGTAATACGACGTAACATATGCACTGGAGATCGTCGAAGGACGTTGCAGAAGAAAAAAATTCGGCAGGGACGACCAACGGGTCGCCATTCACCATTTCAGCTGCCGAGACGTTGAGGGCGTCTTGAGGAGTGGTCCTTAGTCCCAGGAGGACCCAGGGAAGCTGAGTAAACCAGTTGGAGTCCTTGCAGCGGGATATCAAAGCTGCTTTGAGGGTGCGATGAAAACGTTCAACCATTCCATTGGCAGTGGGGTTGTAGGCAGTTATCTGATGTAGGGCGATGTCCAGGAGATTTGATAAAGATGTCCACAATTGAGAGGAGAAAGTGGTATCCATGTCAGAAGTAATATGCTCAGGGATACCAAATCTTGCTATCCGTCCTGATAGTAAGGCAGATGTACATGAAGCGGACATTGCAGTTTCCATGGGAATGGCTTCAGGCCAACGAGAGGAGCGGTCGATGATGGTAAACAGGTTACGATATCCTTGTGATGTGGGTAGGCGGCCTACAACGTCGACGTGAATGTGGGCGAAACGACGCTGAGGTTGAGGAAAGGTGCCCACCCCTGAATCCGTGTGTCGAGGTACTTTGGAAGTTTGGCAAGAAGTACAGGTGCGGATCCAATCCTTAGCATCCTTAGTAATGCCAATCCAAACGAACTTCGTCTTCAGGAGCTGTGTAGTAGAACGGCGCGAGGGATGTGAAAGGGCGTGAATGAAATCGAACACCTGTCGGCGCATGGGAGCAGGAATCCACTGTCGCGGTCTACCAATACTGATGTCACAGAGGAGGGTGGTGTTGGAGTCGTCGAGGGGGTCGTCTTCCCAACGGAGGGATGTGCAGGATGTCCTACATGCTTGATACTCTGGATCCTGTCGTTGGGCTTCAGCCAAGGCGTTGTAATCCAATCCTAGTTGAACGGCGGCCAACGTATTTCTTGAAAGGGCATCGGCAATGGGATTCATGTTCCCAGGAACGTGTTGAAGGGAGCAATTGTATTCAGCCACGGTGGAGAGATGTCGATGTTGACGGGCGGACCAAGCGTCAGACTGTCAAGTGAAGGCGTGCACCAGAGGCATGTGGTCTGTGCGAATGACGAAGGGCGTACCTTCTAAGAAATGGCGAAAGTGACGGACAGCCAAGTGCACCACCAGCAATTCGCGATAGAAGGTAGAATAACCCGATTCTGCCTTGGACAGTTTTCTGCTGAGGAAGACCAATGGGCGGGGCGAGACGTTGACCACCTGTTCGAGGACTGCACCAATAGCGATGTTGCTGGCAACGGTGGAGAGAAGGAGAGGGGGATGTAGGACGGGAAAAGTGAGTGCAGCACCTCAATTTGCGTTGCAGAAGGCTGCTTCTTGAAGGGAACCCCACTTCAGGTCTTTTGGCTTCCCATGAGGGAGGCGTAGAGGGGAGCAATAGTGGTGACAATGGCTGGCTGAAAACAGTGATAATAGACGATCATGCCCAAGAATTCCTGCTGTGCTTTGACGGTCGAGGGCGTGGGGAAGTTTTGAACGGCTGCTACCTTCTCAGGGAGGGGATGGACTCCTTCAGGAGTGATGCGGTGCCCTAAGAATGACACTTCGTTGGCGTCAAAGGTACACTTGTTGTACCGGACTACAAGGCCGTTTTGTTTCAGGCGGTCGAGCACGATGCACAGGTGACGGATGTTTTCCTCAATTGAGGAAGAGAATACAAGTATGTCGTCCACGTAACATACACAGAAGGGGAGGTCCCCTAAGATGCCATCCATGAGACGTTGAAAAGTGGCACCAGCATTACGAGGGCCAAAACAGGAGTAATTGAAGGTGTATGTACTGAAGGGACTGGTGATGGCGGTCTTGGGTATGTCTTCTGGGTTCATAGGCACCTGATAATACCCCTTCAGGAGGTCGAGCGTGGAGAAAACCTTCGTTTTGTGCAGGTAGGAGGTCATGTCGGCGATGTTTGGGAGGGGGTAGTGATGCAGTTCTGTTTGCATGTTCAGGCGCCTCTAATCCCCACACAGACGAAGGGAGCCATCTTTCATCAGGACAATGTGTAAGGTTCCCAAACGGTTGTTGAGAGAGCTGAAAAAGCCTTGCTCTACGGGCGGCTGGTGACAGCGAGTACTGTTGCAGAAGGTATGTTTTGAGGGCTTCATAGCTATTGGGGTGTCTCCTTGTTCACAAAGCCCCTCGGAGATTTCCGGGAAGGTATCTTTGGGTATCGCTGCGAGAACATAATCTGCTCTGGTGGTTGAGCGAGTCATGCCCTTGATGCGGAACTGGACTTCTGCGCTCTGAAACAAAGCTAATGCCTCTCCGCTGGTGAACAACAAAAGTTTGAATGGGGCGGCACCAACTTCCGTGGAGACCGCCATAGTAACAGTTAGGGGGGGAAGGTGGTAGGAGCGAGTCGCACTCTGGGGTCACCAATGTGACGGGCCAAGAGTAGGTTGTGAGTGAAAGGCAAGATGAATGCAACAGAGTAACTTTATTACAACACATCCAGTATATATGCACACTAGGTCCCGGTAAGAAGGTCACTAAATACATACATGCTATTTCTTGTCAAACCGGCAACCAGTT
>NC_090725.1:193760638-193810638 GCF_036898095.1 Palaemon carinicauda
CCTATCATCCTCAACATTCAGCAAACTTTCAAAATATTCCGCCCACCTTTTCCTTGCCTCCTCTCCTTTTAACAACCTTCCATTTCCATCTTTCACTGTCTCTTCAATTCTTGCGCCGGCCTTCCTTACTCTCTTCACTTCTTTCCAAAACTTCTTCTTATTCTCTTCATATGACTGACCCAGTCCCTGACCCCACCTCAGGTCAGCTGCCCTCTTTGCCTCACGTACCTTGCGCTTTACTTCCACCTTTTGCTCTCTATATTTTTCATACTTCTCTATACTATTACTCTGCAGCCATTCTTCAAAAGCCCTCTTTTTCTCTTCCACTTTTACCTTCACTCCTTCATTCCACCATTCACTGCCCTTCCTCATGCTGCCTCCAACAACCTTCTTGCCACATACATCACTTGCAATCCCAACAAAATTTTCTTTTGCTAACTTCCACTCCTCTAAATTACCAGTTTCTCTTACTCTCACCTCGTCATATGCCATTTTCAACCTTTCCTGATATTTACTTTTTACCCCCGGTTTTATTAGCTCTTCAACCCTCACTAGCTCCCTTTTACATCCACCTACTCTATTCCCCCACTCTTTTGCTACAACTAATTTTCCTTCCACCAAAAAATGATCAGACATACCGTTAGCCATACCCCTAAACACGTGCACGTCTTTCAATCTTCCAAACATTCTTTTAGTTATCAACACATAATCCATTAATGCCCTTTCTACTACTCTTCCATTTGCCACTCTTACCCATGTATACTTATTTTTATCTTTCTTTTTAAAAAAGCTAGCACTTATTACCATCTCTTGTTCAACACACATATCTACCAGTCTCTCACCACTCTCATTTTCACCTGGTACGCCATATTTCCCAATGACACCTTCTACCTCTCCAGCACCCACTCTAGCATTTAAGTCACCCATAACAACTACATAATTCCTTCTACCCAGTCCTTCTACACACCTAGTTAATTCATTCCAGAACTCATTCCGCTCTTCTTCACTTTTCTCACTACCTGGCCCATACGCACTGACAAACACCCAACATTCCCTACCCAACCTAACCCTTACCCACATTAACCTAGATGATATCTCCTTCCATTCCACTACTTTGCCTGTCATCCATTCACTCAACAATAAAGCCACACCCTCTCTCGCTCTTCCCCTTTCAATCCCAGACACTCTACCAGACATTTCACCAAACATCACTTCACCCTTTCCTTTCATCTTTGTCTCACACAAGGCCAATACATCCATCCTTCTACTTCTAAACATACTTCCAATCTCACATCTTTTACTCTCTATCGTACTACATCCACGCACATTCAAACACCCCAAAACTAGAGTGCGGGGAGCAGTCACTCTCCCCCCAGCTCCATCTCTTTGTTGCTGTCTCACAGGATACTTTTACAGGAGAGGGGGTTCCCAGCCCCCTCGTCCCGTCCCTTTTAGTCGCCTCTTACGACACGCAGGGATAACGTTGGCGCTATTCTAATTGTTTTATGCCCCCGCGGCCACAGGGGGCATATATATATATATATATATATATATATATATATATATATATATATATATACACACATATATATATGTATATATATATATATATATATATATATATATATATATATATATATATATATATATATATATATATACATATATATATATATATATATATATATATATATATATATATATATACATATATATATATATATATATATATATATATATATATATATATATATATATATATATATATATATCACAAAACATATAAGGATATCAAGAAAAACGAGTATTGGTTAATCAATAACGAAAGTATTACTTTGTTACGTAAGGGATATGTGCAAGAATACAATAATTGCTAAAACCTTTAATTTGTTTTTGCAATGTTTAGCGGAATAAATAAGCTTTCTAGTTATATTTAGTTATACTTATTTAAAAAATATTCTGTTCTCGTAAATATTACCGGATATTGAAAGACTTCTTTTTCGAGGATTGTCAAAATTTACCTTGAAATTACTCATGGAAAAAAAAGTCTATTGAAATGGATGAGGTAACTCTGTAATATTTGTTTGAGTGTTCATTTTGGTGTCATTTTGCAGCTAAATAGATATATAATGAACATAAGATTCCCTAAAATATTAAGATATATTGAAAAAGGAGTAAAAAGTTACGAATCGTGGGAAAAAATTTAGAGAGTGTTATTTATAAATAATATCGGTTTTAAAAATCCAATTATATATACTATATATAATTATATAATCATATTTATATATATATATATATATATATATATATATATATATATATATATATGCATATATATATTCATATATATATATATATACATATATATATATATATATATATATATATATATATATATATATATATATATATATATATATATTCATATATATATATTCACACACACACACACACACACACACATATATATATATATATATATATATATATATATATATATATATATATATATATATATATATATATATATATATATATATAATGTGTGTTACAATATATTTGAGTAAATTCAAATGAGATCTGCATTTATGCAATTAGTGAATATTTTTTATCCATAAATTATATAAAAAATTTTACAACAAAATTCTTGTTTCGTTCTAAGTTTACCACAAGAATGAGCATGCAATTATGTTTATTGAACCGGCGGCGTTGACTTTGTTATTTACAATAGATTGATAATTTTGATAGAATTTTAATTTTAATACAGCAATTACTTCCACAAGATATATAGAAACAAAGAAATAGAACCAAATGTTATAATGCTACCCAAAAAAATGTAGATCGTGTTGCTAAATTAATGAGCCAATATTATATGTACGTAAATAATAACAAGGAAAAATATCACTGTAAACACTGTGGTAGAAGAGACTCTTTAGCTATGGCAAGCAGCTCTTCTAGGAGGACACTCCAAAATCAAACCATTGTTCTCTAGTCTTGGGTAATGCCATAGCCTCTGTACCATGGTCTTCCACCATCTTGGGTTAGAGTTCTCTTGCTTGACGGTACACTCGGGCACACTTTTCTATCTAATTTCTCTTCCTCATGTTTTGTTAAAGTTTTTGTAGTTAGATATGAAATATTTATTTTGATGTTATTCTTAAAATATTTATTTTTTCCTTGTTTCCTTTCCTCCCTGGGCTATTTTCCCTGTTGGAGCCCCTTGGCTTATAGCATTCTGCTTTTCCTACTAGGGTTGTAGCTTAGCAATTAATAATAATAATAATAATAATAATAATAATAATAATAATATAATAATAATGCACATACATGCAGTATATATATATATATATATATATATATATATATATATATATATATATATATATATATATATATATATGTATATATATATATGTATATATATATATATATATATATATATATATATATATATATATATATATATATATGTATGTATATATATATATATATATATATATATATATATATATATATATATATATATATATATATATATTTATTATATAATCATCATCATCATCATCCGCCGTTACTACTCCACTGCAGAACAAAAGCCTCAGACATGTCCTTCCACTTGTGTTTGTTTATGGTCTTTCTATGCCTGTCCACACCTGCAAACGTTCGTAGTTTGTCAATCTATCGTCTTCTCTTCCTTTCCCTGCTTCTTTTTCAATCTGTAGGGACCCATTCTGTTATTCTTAATGTCATCATTTTCCCGCCCATTTCCATTTCTTTTTCTTACATGTAGTTATATTATCCTTTACTTCAGATTGCTCTTGTATCCATTTTACTCTCTTTCTCTCTTAGTATTATTCAAATCATTGGTCTTTCCATAGCTGTTTGAGTTGTACCTACCTTACGTTCTAATCTAAGGCTTTAGTAAGGCTCCAAGTTTCCGATGCATAAGTTAATATTGGTAAGATCCACTCATTGAATACTTTTCTTTGTAGAGAAAGTGGCATTTTACATTTTATAATCTCATTTCGTTTACAAAATGCTCCCCATACCATGCTTATCCTTCTTTTAATTTCGGTCTCGTGTCAGTGGAAACACTTCCTGGCTGTCCTAAGTATGTATATTCATTAACAAGAGTCTAGAGGCTCGATCATCAATCGTATTTGTTGTCTCTCTCTGCATTTTCATTGATCATTATGTTAATTTTACTAATATTCAAATTTCAGTCCAACATTTCTGCTTTCTCTATTCAAGTCTTCTATTATCCTTTGTAATTCCTCTCGTGATTCACTAAACTCAACTATGCTATATGCAAATCTTAAGTTGTTAAGGTATTTCCCATTGATACTAATTCCCACATTTTCCCAATCTAAATTCTTAAAAACCTCTTCTAAGCATGCTGTGAATGATTTAGAAGAGATGGGGTCTCCCTCTCTAACTCCTATCTCAATCGTAATTTTTTCATTTCCCGGAAAAGAATGCTGCAGCTATGTTGCTACTGAGAGGATATCTCATTTTTTGTGATATTTTTCACCTAACATCAAAAATTTTATTCATAATAATTTGCAACAGCATTGGGTTGGTGTATTTGATAATAATATGAGAGAAATAACGAAAGTTAAATCTCCTTGGAGGTATAACATAATGTCCCGTAAGTGGAAGAATACTCTTTGTTGTCTCAGCACTGGTCACACTTGGTTAACATAAAAGTTTCTGCTAACTGGCCAACACCAGCCATATTGCGACCTTTGCTCCAACTATAGCACCTTAAGAAATGAATATCCGTTTGAGGCTCGAGGTGAGGATGGCAAGTTCATCCTTGCAAAGATACTTGGACAGAATGTGTTATACAATGCTAGCAGTATTTTTAGATTCATTTCTGAAGCAGGTCTTCTGAAATCTATTTAAATCTAATAAGGACATAATTGCTTTTATGGTTTTAAATTGATTACTTTTTATTCTTAATTTTTAACAAATAGACCTCCGATGTCAGGATGCCAGAGAATGCTAAATCAATCAATCATTCACTATCTTTATGTAGTTTCAGGATTACTTGCTAAGCTACACATTAGTTGGAAAAGCAGGATGCTATAACCCACGGGGCTCCAACAGGGAAAATAGCCCAGGAGGAAAGAAGACAAGGAAAAATAAAATATTTTATGAAGAGCTACATTAAAATAAGTATCTCCTATATAAACTAAAAGTTTTAACATAACAAGTCGAGGAGAAATAAGATAAGATTGGTGTGCCCGAGTGTACCCTGAAGCAAGAGCACTCTAACCCATGACAGCGGAAGACCATGGTACAGAGGCATTGGCACTGCCCAAGACTAGAAAACAATGGTTTGATTTCGGAGTGTCTTTCTCATAGCTAAAGAGTCTCTTTTACCCTTACCAAGAGGAAAGTGGCCTCTGAACAATTACAGTACAGTAACCCCTTGAGTGAAGAAGAATTGTTTGGTAATGTCAGTGATGTCAACTGTATGTGGACACAGGAGAATATGTTAAGAATAGACCAGGCTATTCGGTGTGTGTGTGTGTGTGTGTGTGTGTGTGTGTGTGTGTGTGTGTGTGTGTATAGACAAGGGGAAAATGAACCGTAACCAGAAAGAAGGATCCAATGTAGCACTTTTTGGACAGTCAAAAGACCCCATGACTCTAGCGGTAGTATGTATATATAAATAAATATATATATATATATATATATATATATATATATATATATATATATATATATATATATATATACATACAGATATATATGTGTATATATATAAATATATATATATATATATATATATATATATATATATATATATATATATATATATATATATATATATATATATATATATATATATATATATATGCACACCACGCGTTTCTGTTTTCTCTCTTTTCTCATTATTGTCATGGCTAAAACACAAATAAGCATAGACTTCATCAACCTTATCATTGTTATGTTATTACAATAATGAACATTAATACTATGATCAATCATATCATCGTTATTTCTTCTTTGATTTACATTTTCGTCGTTGTCATTATTGATTTCTATATTTCACCGTCACCAGTGTCACTAAAATTGTCACTGTCTAACTGATTTTCTTCCTCGCTATGGAATGTATATACGGAATAAACTTTGTCATCTTTAATGTCATTTTTGTTATAAACGTAATTGACATCATAGTTAAATTTTACAATACTGCAATTTCCAGCTGTGGTGTTAATAATCATTGCCGCAACATCTTATTTTTTTTTTTTTATCATAAAGGTCCTTGCTATTACCACCATTCTTGATTTCACTAACATTAGAAGTTTCATTATGTTGATTATAGAAGTTAATGATTTGTTTGCATTATATCTTTTTTTTCATTTTAATTATAATAGTCGTTTTAATTTATGTTATCCCAATCATTCTAATCATCATGATTGTTTAATTTCCATTCTCATTAGCACTGTTAAATCAATATTGTTATCTTCAATGTAGTCTTTATAATTATTACTGTCATCAACCTTCTATCATCATGATTATAAAATGAAATTATAGTTAGCATTCACATTTGCAGTATCATAGGTATTATCTCCATCATCATTATGTCATTTTTTTATTCACCTTTGTCATTTTTACCATCATCACTGTTTTATTTCATCATAATTTTCATTATCATAAACCTCATTGTTATTACCATCATTGCTATTAATTTTTTCTTTTCATGATAATCATTATTGTATTAAAAAGTTGTTACATACATCATTGTTATCAACACCATACTTACAATTTTTTGTTTTATACATTTCTTAGTATCATCAACACTGCCAAACCATTGTAAACCGAGTTATTATTATCATCATTGTTCTTGCTTTGCCAATGTCAATAGCAATGTTATTTTATCTGTGTCTATCGTAATTTTTAATATTATTGCCTTTATCATTCATCTTATTTTCATTGCATACATAGTCACCATCTATCTCACGATCATCACTAAAGCCTTTCAAGTTATCTTGCTTATTAGTGTTTCAAATGTTAGCAGTTGAGCTAAGTTGCCTTGCTTAATTTCGCTCTTCATTTATTTGCCTCTTCTTTATTTTCTCAAAATTAATATTTGCTTGTTATTGCAAATGATTCCATTCAAATATTTGTGAGTTAGCAAGAGATCTCACTTACAGAGATGCAGTTTGTAGCTTGAATCTATTTACTCAGAAAATATTGGCTTAGGACAGATCCTTGAATAAGAGTGAAGGATGCTCCGGGAAGTCAATCAACTTTCCTTTGTCTCTTTGTTTTTATGGTAACCTTATTTGGATATATTGTATCTTTCCTCTCATCTCAAAAGGTCAAGGAGTTGACCTAATTCATATGTATATATCTGCCTTATATAATAAAGAGAAAGTGTCTGACTATACATATATATATATATATATATATATATATATATATATATATATATATATATATATATATATATGTATATATATATGTGTATATATATATATATATATATATATATATATATATATATATATATATATATATATACATACATCTTTCCTGTTACGCTCATGAGGGAGAGGGAGTTGCCATACTTTGGTGAGAGGGGGAACCCTAAGACGTACACTAGAAAACCACACTCACAGGTTATATTTAAAAAAATGGGGAGGGTGTTGGATGGGTTGACCATGTGTTTGTGAGGGTGTGTGTGTGCACATCTAAGTATTTAGATATCATTTTCGATGAATCGGGTACATACACACACACACACGCATATATATATATATATATATATATATATATATATATATATATATATATATATATATATATATATATATATATATATATATATATATATATATATATATATCAGTTCACCAAACGTTCAGCTGGGCACCACAAAGTACTAGAAAAGTCGGAAAACCCAGGCCTACATGGCTGAGGACTATGAAACGTGAAGTAGGAGATGATGTATGAAGAAGTATTGAATTAATAGCTCAAAATAGAGATGTCTAGCGAAATCTAACCGAAGCCTATTTTTCAATTGGCGTAGATGAATATATATATATATATATATATATATATATATTGTGTGTGTGTATGTGTACGAACGTCTAAGAACAACATTAAGACGATCTGATCAAGGAGAAACAGGCATTTATTTGGGGTCGTGGTGCAACCATTACAAAGATAGATTTAATTAAAAAAAAAAAAAAAAGCTCTCTGACTCACGTGTTTCATCATACCTAGGTCAACAGGAACACCCAGTAATCAATTATACCCACAATCGACATTTACCATGGAAGGACTCCAGAAGTTTGCGAAAGACTTCGTAACATATACACCTTGCTAAAAAAAAAAAAAAAAAAAAAAAAAAAAAGTGTATCCGTTAGGTTTAAAATATCTGGTCAAGTCATTCTTATTTCATCGCCGCTATTCGGTTACGCGAGCATTTTCAACAAAGTTACTGAACATCGAGGAATCAATGTTTCTGAGATAAAGTAAGGAAACCTATTGTTTCGGAGATAAATGTGAAATAATTGATTTTAGACGAGCTGTTCTCCCACTGAATCCTCTGCAATTTTTTGAGCACTTGAATACCTGTTAGCAAGAAAGAGACTGATATGACGAGATATTTTCACCCTTCAAGATGATTACTTTACGTAAATAGTTCATGTAAATCTAGACTCCGGCATAACGCATTTTTATTGTTGTTGAATTAGTACGTATGCAGTATTCTAACAGTTTGAATTGTTTCTCATTATTGTTATCAGAACAATCGCCACATGGTTATCAATCGTGTTTAAGTATTTTTAGTGAAATAATCTTGATGTTATCTATGACACCTTTGGATTGATTTCGTTGAAAATTTCTATATATAAAAGGTAGTTGGTTGGGCGGGGCACCAGCCGCCCGTTGAGATACTACCACTAGAGAGTTATGGGGTTCTTTGACTGGCCAAATAGCACTACATTGGATCCTTTTCTCTGGTTACGGTTCTTTCACTTTGCCTACACATACTACGAATAGACTGGCCTATTCTTTACAAATGCTCCTCTGTCTTCATACATCTGACAACACTGAGATTACCATACAATTCTTTTTCTCCCAAGGGGTTAACTACTGCACTGTAATTGCTCAGTGGCTACTCTCCTCTTGGTAAGGGTAAAAGAGACTCTTTAGCTTTGGTAAGCAGCTCTTCTAGGAGAAGGACACTCCAAAATCAAACCATTGTTCTCTAGTCTTGGGTAGTGCCATAGTCTCTGTACCATGGTCTTCCACTGTCTTGGGTTAGAGATCTCTTGCTTGAGGGTACACTCGGGCACACTATTCTATCTAATTTCTCTTCGTCTTATTTTGTTAAAGTATTAATAGTTTATATAGGAAATATTTATTTTAATGTTGTTACTGTCCTTAAAATATTTTATTTTACCTTGTTTCCTCTCCTCACTGGGCTATTTTCCATGTTGGGGCCCCTTGGCTTATAGCGTCCAACTTTTCCAACTAGGGTTGTAGCTTAATAATAATAATAATAATAATAATAAAGATCGATGATATGCATGAATATATGACTATCGTAAACACCAACATGTCTAATAAGAGTCAAGACCAATTGCAGCATGAGGCCACTTATGTGCGTGCGGGTAACCTCTGAAGCAATTGCGATATAAGAGCAATCTGATTACTACATGATAAGAATCATAAATCTTAGAAAAGAGAGATTGAATTCTTTGAATGAAGAATTTTGTTACTTTGCAGAATTCCTCTCATTGTTACATCAGGCCAATGGTGAGATTAGACAATTCTGAATGATTCCTTTAACTCTGTGCAGGTAACTAGAAGATAACCCTCATCCTGTTTAAGAACTGTTATGGCAATGAATAGAGGCTAGAAGGCAATGTATCTAAGTGTTGACTCAGTTGACACTATGAACAGGTTAATTCAGCATACTTTGATAATGTAGTGGAGAAGTTACTGGTATGAAAATGCCTCTCCAAAGAGAGTGTGCAAGATCATAATAATTTCCACTGTGATGCGATTCTAACTTACCTGGGTTCAAGAAAAGCATGCATATTCTTTGTATGAAGATGAATTGCAATGCCACAGGCGTGTTCCGACCTCTCATTTAACCCCTGTCTAGGAAGGAAATCTAATGAGCAATGTCCTGAAGGGAAATTCCATCACAGTCAACCCAAGCAGTCCAGTATTGTACCACAGTGCAAGAAGAAAAAGGGGCGTGTTTTGCAATAAAGACACACAATAGCTTTTTTTCATTATGAATCATACAGTAGAATCTCAGAAAAGCTCAGCAGCAACTTGTGAGTTTTGCTACAGGTAGTGTATCAGAAGAGTACATCAATCTACACAGTGCTACCATCTGGTAATAGTGTCACAGTGAACATCAAGGGTGCCACTTATTTTATTGACAACATGCTTTTACTTCTGATCAAGTGTGAATGTGATGACCTCACAGATAATAATCGGTTAGTGACTGTTACAACCGAGATGAGACTTAGCATATTGCCAATGGCAAGTCTCTCCCTTATGTACAAAGATGTTATGATTACAAGAAGAGCATTATTGGGTATTGGCTCTAAGAGATCATTCATTTTTTGAGTTTCTAGGACAGACTAATAACAAGTAACAGGTATCACTGGCCTTTTTTCTCGTATGCCTCAATAGCTTATAAAATAATTCAGATTAAAGAGCATCAGGGTATTGCTAAAAAAAAAGTTTGTATGTAATGATGTTGCCAAGAGTATCCATACTCCTGATCCCCCTTTTCATCCTTGATTGGAAATCAAAAAAATTACTCCTGGCCAAATGATGAATCACAGAAACTGCATGACATTTATATTCTAATCCTAGTACTTGTACTTAATTCTTTGGCTGCCGATGGACGTCCCTGACGTTGTCAAAGTCATGATCCACCAGGAAAATATTAATTAAAAGTAAAAATTGCACTTTAGCATACCAGTTTCCGAATAACAAATATCCCAAAGCTAGTCATCACATCTGGGAAATTATCAGTCAGCCAATTTAGTTTTAATTTTGGAACACACATGTCACAGATACTTCATTTGTGTTGGAAATTTTCACCGAATCAGATTCTTCGAATTGCAATAACTTTATATTGGGAAATGCTATGACATCATGCAGAATGGCAATATTGGGTCACTATTACCGTAGACTAACCTGCATGGATGTCCAGCAGTGGGTTAATTGGTGTCCTTTTTACCTTTACTAGCTTCCAGTCCCCGTTTCCTCACCGCTTTGGATTCATTGTAGCAGTAGATGTCCAACGGGGTCATTCAGCAACCAATAGCCATTTGCATAACAGCCTAACACGACTTGACCTCCATGTTAGTTCTTATTGTACATGTGAGAAAGCTGTTCGTTGTTCATGGAAACTCATCCTTATTTTGACTACTTTTTTCCCATTAATTCTGCTGACATTTGCATTTTGTTTTGTTTTGGTATTGTACAAATTTAATTTCTTGATTGCTAGCAATGTAATCTTTAATTTAATTCCTTTCCCCATGCTTTCATTCTCAGTAAATGTTCTACACTGAGTTGATATACATTTCTACCTTTTTTTCCGACTGTACTTTAATTATATTTATTCTTAATCTAAAGGAGTGACTTTACTCTCGGTTAAAGTGATTGGCAAGTTTAGTAAGTTGAAATACATTGATAAATGGATGTGTTTGGTAAGTCAGTGAGTTTTCATAAAGGGCTTTTTTCTTTACTGTTTTGTTCGTAAGGAGGTATTCATTACTGCCTTTATTGAAAGTAGCAAGAACAACGTTTGCAACAAATTCCTGAATGACAGTCATTAGTACTAGATTTTGGCAGTATGTTGTGTTTCATCTTACAACATAAGCAAAGTAGGCTGATGTATTAACCTCAGAGAATCCAATCAGTGTTTTACAAGACTCCCTGGGCTCTAATCTCTTCAATTAGATCAAGTCAGGATATAGAACTACTTGTTACCCATTCATGTTGATCCATACATGACCACATTGTGTATTATTATGAACATGAGTTAGAAGGGAGTCGTAATGATTATATATTTGGGAATAATTTCCTGAGAATTAGCTTCTTACCAAAAGAGATAGAGAATGGAGGGAATACAGTGGCTAGTATTCTACAAGAACCCTGCATCTCCTTCAGAGAGTGGAACTCCACTTATGACTTGAGATCAGTATGTACGAGTATATGATACAAGGCTACTTAACTTTTTACCTGTCCCAACATATCAAAGATTATGTATTTGCCATCCCTCCTAAGGAAGGTAACAAAATATAAGATTGCATTGCTGTTCATGAGTGCATTGGATTCGTTATGTGATATCACTCTAGTTAACATCCACCGCAAGCGCTGACTAAATTAACTGTGGAAAAGATAAAGTATTACTTATCCAGGTGTTCCTCAAAATTCATTTATCTTCCTTCTCAAGCAATGTAAGAAATTGCAGGTAGTTGGGGTTTTTGCTTTTCCATTCTAACAAGTGAATTGTTCATCTTTATGGATACTTCTCGAATAGCATATATTGCATGTGCCTTCCTTCTAGACAAAGGTGCCAAGCACCTCTAATGTGCAGTAGTTTGCAAGTAGTGCCAAAAATATTTTTTTTCAGAGTTTTCTTTAGAACTTATGGTGCTACTTATCAGTGCCACAATATGTGGACACTACCTACAGCAATATACCTATGTAGTGTCCTGTGAATATATGTGCCAAGATGGTCTTGTAGCCTTTCAGTGGATTACTGATAACAAAAGTAACTAAGTGCTTGTAGAAAATAGAGTTTGAACTAATTTTCACTAATTTTCTCTTGAGGATTGTCATCGAAAATCTCTTGTCACTAATTGCTGGTGAATCTCAAGGCAATACCCCATGCAGCCAACATTAAAAAGTCATTTATCTGTTGCTTCAGTGAGCAAATGGATGAAAAGATGCTGGGGCTTGAAGGCATTCATGCTGCTGGAAAAATGAACAGCTAAAGATGGGGAGAAATAGATTTAATGCTGGAACTATGCCTAAGAAGAACCTCAGTTCTGACAGCCCAAAGTTAGTTGCATAGTGAACTCGGCCATTCCAAGACTTAGGACAGTTTCCTAAGGCCTAGAGGATTACTGGAAACCTGCGTATTCATAGGAGTCAAACGCCCAGAGCATGTCCTATGATATTACTCCCTCTGTCTTCTGATAATAAGTCAATTTAAGTTTATGAAGGACCTATTTTCCATAGATTAAAATGGTTATCCCGTATGTATGTTCCAAATGAGGTGGTAAGAAAGCATGAAATTGATTGAGATCAAAATTAACGTCTTTCAGTAATTTGTCCCACACACATAGAGCTTCAAATAGAAAAATTTATGAGAAAGCTCTCGAAATTGTAAGTTCCACAATGTAGCCATTGCATCATGGGTTTTGTTGCCAAAACGGCTAAGTCTGCTACCTTCCTTATTTGTTCAGTGCATCTTATCAGAAAGATTATACTCAGAATTCTTTAACATCATACATTTGTGTAATGTGCGGATGTATGATATACGTAGATTAAGTTTTTCCAAAATAACTGTAACTCTCATTCCAAAGACCCAAGTATATTTATGTAATTCCAGAACAGTAATCAGAGGTCACTTCTAGAAGTACATTGTGACAAGTCCTTATTTAATTTATTTACTTTGAAAATATTAATTTAGGATACAACCTGGAATAAATTGAAGGATTCCTCAGGAACATTAAGCCTGTGTGTTTTGTTCCATCATTTTTATTACCCCATCTATAATTCAATGCCCGTATACCTATCACGTTAGTTGAGGCACAGGTTGTTTTGTTCTTTGTTCACAGCAGCATCATCTTAAAAAAAAACAAAAAAATAAATAAATAAATAAATAAATAAATAATACACTGGGCAGTTCAGGTATAGCAATATTCGTTTAAAAGATGGATCAACAGGAGTGATCTGACATATGGAATTCAACATAGCCTGGTCCTGAGGTCCACATAGTAATCATGCTCCACAGCACCAGCTGTCTTGGAAGATTCCAGATCTTTTAGTAAGGTTTACATACCCGTTGATATCTAGCCTCCTTCAGCGCTACTATTGGTCACTTGGACACCATTAGAATAAGTAAAACTGCAGATTTATTTTTTTATCTACCTCTGAAAAGGGCTTTGTCTACACATTCATTGCCTCCATGTATTTCCTCGAGAATTATGTGGATTGTTAGACTCCAATGCTCTTTAAAAGGAAAATTATTTTATTGATACAGAAAAGGACGAGGTGGCCATATTAATCCTGTATAACAACTTACAGAACCAGTTTTGGTGTTATCAATTATCCTCAAATAACCAGTAATGAGTAACAAATAGATCGAATGCAATTTTATTCATTGAATGCTTGGATTAATAATTTAACCGAACCATAGAAGTCCGCTTATTGGTAGTTGGCATTAACCCTGGAACTAGTAAAAATCTGGAGTCATCACAGGGTCTTATAGTTAACCGAGTAGATCTGTGTTAAGCTGTGCTTCAGCTTGATTTTGAGGGTCTCCCTGAGATTTTAGGTTCTTTCTGTTGTAAAGTATTTAATTTTGGACTTGGTTTGGCTCACTCTATGTTAAATCCTTCGAGTAGAATAACAAAGTAAAGAGGTTTTACTTGAACCCCTTTTTTCTTTTAAACGTTTATTTCGTCAATTCGTTTGTAAAAAAACGTCTGTTCCAAATTCTATGTAATTTTAATCTAATGGAATAATAAGTAAAATAGCCTAAGTCCCTGTAAAAGAGAGCAGAAAGTATTCTATATACTGAATGATAACGATAACCGTGAAAGCAGTGATTATACTGATGAATTTACCCCAGCAAATTAATATTTTTATTTATTAACCTATTAACAAATAAGCTGAAATTCCAAAGATAAGCAAAGAGGTAAATCCCCTTTTTTTATGTGAAAGCAGTGATTATACTGAGGAGTTTACCGGAGCTAATTAATCTCGTATATTGTTAATAAGATGATTAGTTGAAATGCCAGAGATAATTGTAAGGGTAAAAAAAAATTGATGAGGATATCTAATGAGGATATCTAATGTGGAATTTTGTTACGATTAAACTTAGTTAATTCGATATGAAGAAGATAATAGGCTAAATAGTATTATCTCCGACATTCTTATCATCATAATTAACAAATCATCGTTACCACCACTGCCATCGAAATCATTGTTCTCAGAATTATCATTGTCATTTTTAATCTTTTAATCTTTGTAAATTTTATATTCATTAGATTTACTATTGTTTTAATGTTTTTAATAATTGCTATCTCAATTATTTTCAATATTATCTTCATTGTAATGTTCATGATTATTCCTGTCAATATCACCAGTGTTCCCAGTTATCATCATAGGCTTGAGTGAGGACTAGATAACCGAACGTAAATTGTAATTTAGTATGATTCCTCTATTTGTTATTCCATCTCGGTTATGATTCTACTGAGGTTATGGTGTTCCTCTAAGTAGGCTCTCCTGTTATAAATTTCATAGTGGATGGTTATACTTATTTGCTTTTCTTTGTGATGTTTTGAAGCTGGGTATGAGATATGTTTTAGTTCGTCGTAGATATCTTTCAAAGTACAGTTAATAGATATGTGTAGGCTATGTGCATCAATTGCCTACTTGTAATTATTCACATAAAATTAATCATTATATTTTGAGAAGTCTACGCAGTTTTTTATTTCATGAATTGAAACAATAGTTTTCAAAATACTTATATGGTATTGATTGTGATATAACCACAGTGAATTTACAATTAATGCTCAAAACATAAACTGAGATTTTCAGCTCATATACATTAAGTTAATTACATAGTAATGGCTGATGAATATTTCAATTAGAATTAATTGCTTTGTAATCTATTGTTTTTTATTGTGTTTCTAGCTTTGAACATTTTAATCAGGAACAAATGACGTGGTGGATCCTAGCTTGTTGATAATTATTTTACGTAAATGCAACATTGCTGTAATATGATAATCGTTATAGTTCCAATTAGCAAATTATAGATATTTCCATCACATTTTCATTCAATTTCATATAAAGTTTTAAATTATGATTATAAGCCACATTCATCTGTGCATATACTTATACTTATATATATATATATATATATATATATATATATATATATATATATATATATATATATATATATATACATACATGTGTGTGTTTATTTAACTCTATGATTTAACGTGGGATTTATTTGACAAAGTAAGAAAGTTGACAGGACGACTTTATTATGAGTCTAGACAAGGAAAGACATGCATGGCTCAAGTATTTGTTGTAAGACTGTTATATGAAAAATTTGAATGTCAAGGGAAAAGACTATGTAGCATACACGAACCTAGAAAATATTTACTATAAAATTCTTTAGAGGTTCTATAAGAAGCGTATAAAATGTGTGGAATATATTTTTTTTTGTCTTTGGATTATATACCGTTTTTATGAAGTATATAAAGCTTGTGTTAGTGTATAGAGATCAGAGGCCATGATTTTATGTAAAAAAAAAAATGGCTGAACGTAGAGTTTCGTTTATTTATATGTTTATCGGCTTTATGGCTAGAGTAAAGTGAGAGGTCGGAGAAAGGACTAAATGTGTGAGAGGGGGAAATGAAAAATTTTTGTTGGAAGAAGCATAGAGTAAATATAGTAAGAGTAAGTAAATGAGGGTAAATAGAAAAGTGGAATGATACCATGGATGGTGGAGGAATGCGAGTGGTTGGTCGATAATAATATCAGCATGAAAGGTATCAGGGTTTAGTAAGAGATAAGAATTGTCTTCGTAGGCCGAGGGAGAAGTACATGAATGCATTGTTAAAGAAAATATCCTTAATAGAAGTAAAGAAAGGAGGTTGAATATGTACGAAAGAAAAAAAAATCGTAGTGTATCTGGAGCAAGGGGACTTGATAATGTGAGAAATATTGAGATTTGCAAGAGTTGTAAAAAGATTAATTCATGTAAAAGGCTGGGTCAAAGGTTATTGAGGTGTTATGGTATTGCTAAAGAGAGTATGACTATATCTTAGTTAAAAAAGTGTAAAATTGAGAAGTGGTAGGACACTGGCTGAGAGGAAGACTTAGAAGGGGTTGGATATATAAATTGAAAAGCAGAGTGGGAAGGAAGGGCTTTTGTCCAGGAAGTGCTAGAGTGCAAAAATGACAAAGTGAATGGTGCAGTGGTTTTTAGGGGATGGAAGGCTGAGCCCTTTAGGTTTCTTTACTGCACTTGGGGATCATCATTGATTCAGCAGTTAAGCGAAAAATGGGACACTGGTTATACTGTAGTCTTATTTTTCTATGGAACCAACAACTTACTGGTGAAAAAAACTTGGATTTCTGTATGAATATCTGTACATGTTTATTTCCTTATGCGATATGAGTTTTTACGCTTACTCGGCATGTATGCACATAATCAGTGACCTAGATAATAACCTTCAAACCTTGTAATACAACTGAATTAATGTAAAAAAAAAAAAAATCTATTTTTTTCTTATATTATGATTGACTTTGGTTCCAGGGAATGAAGTAATTAGATAAAACAAGAAAATTAATTTTTGCTGAAGATAAAACGGAAATAGAATTACCTCACGATTATCTTTTAGTTTGAGTGTGAGAGAAACGCTTCATTTCTTTTCTATGCTTATTCCATATTTAGAGAAAATTAGGAGAAATTATGGTCAAGAGAATAAGGAATTTTGGAGGGGGGTTAAATGGTGTATCGGCAAAAGGTGGGAACTTCCTGACTATTCTATTGGAAAAGCTTTAAATTGCTATCCCATAGACTAGAACTTCCTGGACATTTATCCTTGTACTATTTATTGATACAGTAATGCCTCACAATACGAAATTAATTGGTTCCATAAGGCTTTTGCATGGGGATTTTTTCGGATTGTAAGTCACCTTTTACATGTAAATAGCCTAATTCGTTCCAGGCCCTACAAAAACACCACATTAAATGTTTATAATAAGGCTAACCTTACTGAAATAGAAACATTTGGATCATTCAATAATAACCTAACTGTTAATAACCTGAAAAATAAATGTATAATTAGAGCAAACAGTAATACAAAGCAATAATAAATGGAAAATACAGAAACAAAAATGTGGAATCTTAGCTTTGGAGTGAAGCGATGTCTGAGACTGAAGAAGAGGATGACAAACGGCAGAAAAATCAACAAGCGGCAAAAACCATAAACACATTAATTTGTAAAACATATTAATAAATGGCAGAAAACTTTAGCACCTAATTTTAGGAAACATCACCAAATGGAAGAAAATAATAACAATTAACTTTACGATAAATGTAAAATTAGATTGTTTTTTTTTTGCCTTTTCTAACTGTGTATTTTTTCCCCTTTATTTTTGTATTTTCTAAATTTAATTATTTTCTTCATCACTACCACTTTTCTTTCCATTTGGATAACTTTGAGCTTCCTCTTGACCTACTAGTATTGAAGGCCTCTTAAATAAATAACTATGTAATGAAGTTTGTTTCTGCCTGCTTCTTAAAATGCTCCTGAAATGACTCAGGCAAATGCCATTTAAATATTGTGCTTACAACCTGTGACAACTTTTTCTTGGTGTATCTTTTCGACAAAAGCCTCTATTTTATGGAAGCAAGCTAGAGCCTCCTTAATTTCTGCAATGATCATGGGGTCATCCGCCTCCTCCTCCTCCTTGCTGCTAGAGAACTGCTCCTGAACTTTGTTCAGTTGCGTGGCCTCCAACTCCTTCAGGTTGTCTGTCGTAAGTTCCTCTTGGTACTCCTTGATAAGCTCACGAATGCCGTCCTCATCGACTTCCAGATCCACCACGGACGTCCCAAGTGTAACAATCTCGGCAACTTTAGATTGAACTACAGGTTCAGGATCGTCAAATTTTTTTGCATCAGCTTCGACTTCAGCTTGTCATACATGGAAGCCCTTGAAATCTCGTGTGGAGTTGGCATCAGGCCACAGCATCTCCCAGGCAGAGTTCAAGTTGCGCCTCGAAACCTTCTGCCAAGCTGTATTGATGATTTTGAGGCATATCACATCAAAATGCTCATTCCAAAATTCACAAAGGGAGATGATTGCACTCTCAGTGATTTCGAACATCTCTTAAAGAAATATTTCATGTAGAGTTTCTTAAAGTTTGAAATCACTTGCTGGTCTATGGGCTGGAGAAGATGGATGGATTTAGGAGGAAAATAGAATATTTTGATGAAGGAATACTCTGCTAGGATATCTTCCTTGAGGACGGAGAGGGAGCAGGAGCATTGTCCAACACTAGCAGGTATTTCAGGGGGAGGCACTTCTCTTCCACATATTTCTTCACAGTCGGGCCGAAACAAATATTTACCCACTTAGTGAACAAGGTTCTTGTTACCCAGGCTTTGGCATTAGACCTCCACATTACCAGAAGCTTCTCCTTAATCACTTTGTGGGCCTTGATGGCTCGAAAATTCTCCGAGTGATTCACCAGGAGGGGTTTTACCTTACATCCCACTGGCATTTGCACATAGTGAAAGGGTAAGCCAGTCTTTCATAGCTTATGCTCGGGCAGCCTCTTTTCCTCCACCTTGATGTAAGTCCAGTGAGGCATTTTCTTCCAGAAAAGCCCTATTTCATCGTAGTTGAAGACTTGCAGGGGACGGTAACCTTCTTGGACAGTGAACTCGTCGAAAGTGTTAACAAAGGCTTCGGCCGCTTATGTGTCCGAGCTTGCAACCTCTCGAAGACGCACCACCTAATGAACGCCAGACCGTCTCTTAAATTTTTCAAACCATCTCCGAGAAGCCTTGAACTCTGGGGGTGTCTCCTTCGATGTCCCTTCTCCTGCATCATGTTCGGCCTGATGATGCACGAGATCACCGAAAATGGCACTGGCCTTTTGGCAGATTATCATCTCGGTGATCGTGGCTTCAGTGCTTTCATTGTCCTTAATTCAAACAGGCAGCAGTCTCTCTATCTCATCAAGGACATGGCTCCTCTTTCTGGAGAAAATAGTCACGCCATTAGCTGGTGTTGATGCTTTGATGGCTTTCTTTCTGTTTTAGGATCATTCCTATCATAGACGATTTCAGCCATAATCCTTAGCGATCATTCTTAACCACGTGCTAGCCTCATACTTATTAATTATTTCCATCTTTGTCTCCATAGAAAGCATCCCCTTCTTATTTCCCTTCACATCAGCAACTTTCGTAGAATCCATGGCTAATAAAGTAACGTAATATTGCAACACGATACAGTACAATAGTCACGAAAGCAAAATCGCAAACAGAAAAATAATGCGTACGATACCAGTACCAAAATGAAATGGAAGAGGAATGCCAATGCAAAGATGCATGATGGGATACAGTACAGTAGATGCTGATCAATAGGAGATCAGGATCTTATGGCAGTAATTAGCATCTGAGGAGGGAGATAACCAATGGGAGCGTGAAAGTATGGTGGCAAGTTTACGGGCTGGTGGCACTCGAATTTTAAAATAATCTCGGAGACGGTCGGGCTCTCGTACCTGCCTCGTTTCGTAGTACGAAACATATTTTGCAATATGAGTCGGGAAACTCTTCGCATCTTGTTTAACAGCATGAAAATTTCATAAGCAGCAGCTTTTGTATTGAGAGGTATCACTATAATACTCAGTTGTGCGGATTTTTTACCAATTCTGATATGTTTGACTTTATTTGTTTTATTATAAAGATATGTTAGGTTGAAGTAAAATGGAGCACATGCACCGAAACTGTGTCTTTTGTTTGGTAAAAAATCGTTTATATGGATGGCTTGTTTTCCTTTACCAATATCTCCTTATGTTCAGTTAGATTTTTAACAATACATGTTGTATGGACATACATGTAAGCTCATAAATTAGCTGTTAGTAGCGATGGACAATTTGGTGCTCATTATTTTAGCCATGAGCTGTTGGGCACCTATTCAGGATGAAGAAAATGATTTGTAATACTTATTTCTCATTTAACTGTTGTAATGATAATGATGATTAAACCTGCAGTCTCTTTTTGCTATAAAACCACAAAAAAAAAAAAAAAAAAAAAAAAATTCTTGTACAGTATGCCGCAACACAGGTGATACTTTTCCATTTTTGTATCGGACAAGCGTTTTTCTTAAGTGGCCACTTAGTATTAAATCATATATTTCACTTTGTAAACATATGCATGTATCAGGCAAGGTTAGTCACTTTCTATGTAAAATTTATCATGGATATATATTAAATCGTTGAAAAACGCTTCATGCTAAAATGATATTTCAGGAAAAAAAAAAAATTGAATCCGTTACTGTGATGAATCCCCGTCACCGTGACTACGCGAGATAGTCTTGGGACTGTCTGTCAGGAAACTGGGAAAGATGGCATCTAAATGGAGAAGAATTTTAGGAGAGCCCTATAGTCTAACTATAACAATTTATGGATATGAGTTCAAAGTTATTTTTGGTTATATCGTTTTGTGTGTAAAGCAAATGTTAGTTAGAATCTTGATTCCTAAACGTGCAATGAATCATTATAAGTCATTACATTTATGTGACAATCAACGCTACCTCTACAGTATAGGTCTAGTCTCTCGGGGCTTTTATTCAGCTTAAGGAACAAAAATAATAGATATATATAAGTAAATAAGCGATGTGGTGAGTTATCTTCGCTATTATAAGTACAATTAATTTTATTTTCTATTTGTTTACATTTACTTTACGAACGGAACACTATAATCAGGTTAGACATATTTGTAATAGTTAGAATAGTAATATTACATGTTTAAAACAAATGACGTAATATGTCATGTTGGTTGGAAGAGCTAACCGTGAGATTTGCTATGGTCATTCAAATTGTAAGCAGGATGTAAGATGCTGAGTTGCCATTCTTTCTTAATGTCAACACATTGTCTCTTCGTGTGAAAGTTTGTGACGTCACCGGATGCAGGTGTCTTCCGATTCCGTCACTTAGCTAAATTAAAGCAAGTATACGATATTTGGGATATCGGTAATTTGTTCAGTTCATATCTAAACTTCACCAGAATTGGTCATGTGGACCAACACAGCTTCCTCCAGTGATGGAGATGTTTAACTCAGTTGTTTATTCACAATAAAACTTAAAAACCACTAAGATGTGTTCAGTAAACCATTTAAATACATCTGAAAACAACTCATACTCAAATGTGTGCTTAAGACAGTAGCACACCAATAAATGGTGGCAGCGATTAAACTCAAAGACAGCGATTAAAACTCTAAGAATTAGAGAAATATCTTCAAGACTTCAAAATAAATAGCTGTAAAACCAGAGATATATCTTCAAGACTTCAACATAAAAGCTGTAAAACCAGAGAATGATCTTCAAGACTTCAAAATAAAAGCTGTAATACCTGATAAAGATCTTCAAGAACTCAAAACTATCTACAAGAATCTACAATTTTGACTAAGTCCAACGGAAATGCTAACACCAACATATGTTAGTATACAAATAGAATCTTCAATCAACATCCTAGGAAACCCAAGGACTGGCGTTCAACAATTGCAAAACATATCCAGGAAGAACTACATTCAACAAGAAACTAGAACGAGACATCGCTAACAAAACATCAAGAGAGAGAGAGAGAGAGAGAGACGACGAGTCGACTTCATATAAAGCTAAGTACAGAGATTTTGTATTCATTTCAGTTTGGGCAGTGAAGTGTAGTTATCACAAGTCGTTAGTCAATTATTACTGGGGTGAGTGAATTCCTAAACTTTGTTATAAGAAACTCCGAATTCTCATTTAGAATTTTTCTTTCTTTGTGCTAATTCCTTTTTCTTTCATAAACTCTTGGGGGGAAATGTATTGGGATTAGTAACATTGTTGGGGGAATTTTATTATACATATGCGTTTACGCAGTGGGCGTCTGTACTCATATAGATATTTTGATAGGATTGAAAGGGGTCAAAGAGATAGAAAAAAAAAGAATACAGCAGTCATGGCTCCTCCTGTCAGCCCTACCCCTGGACCTAGTGGTGTAGGCCAGGCTAATCCTCCTCCAATTGTGACGCTTGTAAATGCCAGGTCAGCAATCCTTCCTTTTCAAGGCCGTGTCAACGGGTTCTTGCCACAAAATGTGGAGTCATGGATTTCATCCGTTGATGCCCATTTAAATGCCAAACAAATCGTAGATCCTTTTGTACAATTACAAGAAGCTAAAAGTTTTATAGATTTTTCTAAGGGGGATGCGAGTGCGTATTTAAGAGGTGTTTCATTTCAGGAAGCAGTTACTTGGGATGATTTCAAAGTTAGGTTACGCGCGATTTATGGGGGTGAGGAAGCTTTGGATGTAGTGTTAACGTTACGAAATACACTTAATCAAGCCACTATGAATCGGCTTAATGTTGTTGAGAGAGCAGCTCTCATAGCTGATAGGCTTAACGAATATCAGGACATTTTAGGTAATTCCACTTGGGTTACTAACGATAATATCTCCGTGAAAGATTTTTTACGATTAATGTATTTAACTTGCATGACACTTATGTTGCCTGAAGCTTTAGTGCGGTGCTTTGATAAGAAGTTAATGCCTGCAAGTACGGAATTGGATGTCTATAAACAGATAAAGAAACACATGTCCAAGTGTCCAGATCTCGATCCCGTGTTAACTCAAGTTTTTGCTAAGAATGAAACAAAACCACAAACAGTGAACGTAATTAACAATCCAGTAGCGGGAGTGACGTGTTACAACTGCAAACGTCAAGGTCACATAAGCGCAGACTGTAGAACGAAATTTTGTTCAGTTCACAACACAGGATCACATTCTTATAGTCAATGTTACGCGCGTAAGACACAACAATATCCTAGAAATACACAGTCAATTCCACAGTCAGTTCCATATGGAAATAAAAAGAAAAATCCTCATTTTAACAATAAGAAGAAACAACAAAATGTCAATGCAGTTCAGAGTCCGAAACAAACAAACACTTCTTCAAATATCGCTGAGCCTGGGCCGTCAAACCAGACCTCGCAAAGTCAGCCTAATTTTCAGAATGTGCAGAGCAAAGCAAATACCACATAGTTAACTCTAGAGGGGAAGAGAGTGATGTTGGGTCAAGGTCATTTATGTCAACATCAATAGTATTGAATAATCAATTTAATGTTTTATCAGATAATTGTGAGACAATAGATTTTCCTATGAAACACACGGCCGAATTAAGTAAAACAGTGCATGCTCCCGTAGATTTGCAACGAATTCATACAATAATAAGCCAAAATGAGTTACGGCCAACCTTATATGCTGTAAATTTAGAACACAAATCCTTTACGTTATTTTTTGACTCTGGTAGTCCACGTAATATTATGGATTTGAAGACGCATCATTTGTTGTTTTCGAACTTTCCGATTGAAAAATCAGGAATCAGACTTTCAGGTATAGGAAATAATGAATTGAACGTCATAGGCATAACTCATATTCAGTTCAGAGTCGGTAATCGCACGTTTGCCGATACATTTGTTGTTGTGAAAAACATTAGTATGTATCCAGCTGTAATTATAGGATACCCATCTATGGGAAATCAAAACATTATCTTAGCTCCTGCAAAGCACGGCGTGTATATCAAAGGGAAATTCTATAAGTCTTCTAATACTTTAAAGTCAGTTTTGGATAAAAAGGAGACGACAAATGTAACCGTAACGTACGTTGAAGAACCAATAACTTGTCTCACTAATAAAGAAATAATATACGCGACCCAGCAGAATTCTCGTTCACCCGTAATATCATCTTGCACGCAATATATCGAACCAAACATACCTTCGAATTTAATAGTGCAAATAAAGAAAACACTACCGGGATCTGAAATATTAATCCTTTCCGATACTTTGAAAACCAACGGATTGTCTGTCACACAAGCTATTTATACAGTAGGCTCACATCAGCAATGTAATATCGAAGTCTGTAATCATTTAAATAACACTTTAGTAATTCACAAAAATCAACATATCTTGGATGTAGAAGTTATTAAACATCGTATTCTTACCGTTGCTGAAATCAATCACTCTCAATCAGTTGCGGATGAATCCCTTTTACGATCTATTAAAAATAAAATCAGTAAGGACATTCAAGACGAAGAAATTCAGCAGAAAATTTTTGAACTTTTAAATAAATATACAGATGTCTTTTCCACTACGGATGTATCCTTAGGAAAAACAGATGTGATCGAGCATCAAATAAGGTTAAAAGACAAACAGAAAATTATATATGTACCCTCGTACAGACTCCCTATGAAATTCCAGAATGAAATAAATGATGAAGTAGGTAAAATGTTAGAGGAAGGAGTCATTAGAAAATCAAATAGCCCTTATAATTTTCCTTTAATAGTTGTACCGAAAAAAGATCGAACATGGCGTATCTGCGTCGACTTTCGTCGTCTAAACGAGGAAACGATCCCTGATCGATTCCCAGTGCCATGTACTGACGATATTTTGTCTTTATTAGGTCAGAATAAATATTTTACCAGTTTGGACTTACTTAAAGGCTTTCACCAGATATCATTAGAAGAAGATAGTATCCCATACACAGCCTTCAGCACAGCCAGGGGACATTATGAATTTTTACGGATGCCTTTTGGTTTACGTTGTGCTCCTATAACATTTACAAGAATGATTAACATAGTGTTTGGAGACTTGTTAGGGGATATATTGCATGCCTATATGGATGATCTTGTAATCTTTTCCAACACCTTAGAGGAACATCTACGTAAGTTAGAACTAGTACTACAGAGATTAAGACAACATAACTTAAGGGTAAAGATTAGTAAGTGTGAATTTTTCAAAACAGAATTAATATATTTGGGTTTCATGGTGTCAAGCCAAGGTCTTAAAGTAGTCCATGATAAGGTGTCGGCTATACGTAATTTTCCCATACCTACTAATGTCAAGGGAATACAGCTATTTCTGGGTTGTAGTGGATATTACAGGCGTTTTATACGCAACTATTCAATAATAGCCGCTCCTTTAACTGATCTTACGAAGAAGGGCGTAGATTTCATATGGTCTGAGCAACATCAACAGGCGTTTAATACTTTGAAAGATGAACTGTGTAGTTCTCCTATCTTAAAATTTCCTGACTTCGGTAAGGAATTCTTCATTGCAACAGACGCCTCAGACTTAGGAGTAGGAGGGGTATTGCTTCAGCAATATGATAAACAGTTTTTCCCGATAGCTTTCTATTCTCGAAAATTGAGAACTTCCGAAAGTAAGTATGCAGTAATAGACAAGGAAGGACTAGCTATTGTTAATTCGCTAGTGCATTTTAAGTTCATAATTTACGGTTATCCCGTTAAGGTTCTTACTGACCATAAACCACTAACAGAGTTCTTTAAAGGCTTCAATCACAGCCCTAAACGAACTCGGTGGCATTTAATCATTCAAGATTTTGGCGCAAGAATCGGGTATTTACCTGGGAAAGCAAATATCATTGCGGATGCATTATCACGCAACCCCGTGTCATCTTGTACGGAGTCTTTAGCTGAATTAATAGATATATCAACATCCATGCCTATTGTAAAAACAATATCTGAACAAGAAGATTTAGGCTGGAGTGCTGAATTGTTACAGACTGAGCAAAGAAAAGATCAGAAAATAGAAACAATTATAAATGCTTTGAAAGACAATCATAAAGAAAAGGAATATATAAAGTATAAGCAGCAGAATTATGTAATCAAAGATAATATTCTGTGTAGGACTGTGACAAGGAAAACCCGCAATACACCACATGTAACTAACGACCAGGTAGTAGTACCAAACTCACTTGTTTCCACTGTCCTGAATTGGTTGCATTCAAATCCATTACATGGACACCCTGGGTTCTCATTAATGTCACAGAAAGCCAAATCATTGTTTTATTGGCACACAATGCTTACAGATATAAAAAGACACATAGCTAATTGTCGCACATGTCAGGAAAACAAAGGGCATACGAAAACACCTGTCAGCCTAGGAGCTTATCCTGTTCCCAATCAACCCTTTGAAAGAATACATTTAGATTTGTTAACAGGATTTTACGAGTCAGACAGAGGAAATAAGCACCTCTTAGTAATTATAGATGCTTTAACTCGATATACAGAACTAATAGCGCTTAAAACTAAAACTGCGATTGAATGCGCTAGGAAGTTTTACGAGTGTTACATTTGTAAACATGGAATTCCACACATGATAATCTCAGACTCGGGTGGTGAATTTAATAATCACTTTCTTACCTCATTGTGTGAATTCCTCAAAATAAAGAAGATCAATACCATGATATATCACCCAGAGTCGAATGGGCTAGTGGAAAGAGCAAATAGGAAGATATTAAATATATTAAGGGTAACACTAGGGGGATCAGACCCCAACTGGGATATTGCAATACCGGCGGCACTGAGTACTCTGAATCATTCATATCATATATCAATTAAAATGTCACCGCATGAAGCATTGTATGGTACCCCAGTTAGAACACCTTTCCATGTATTAACGCCTACAACTAATCTATCAAATCCTTTAAAAGAATGTATAAATGCAAGTATAAGTCGATATGATATCCTTCGAAAGAATTTAGAAGAATCACAAATCATAATGAAAAGGAATCATGATAAAATAGCGAAACCAACTAAAACATATACCGTGGGTGATAACATCTATATTCAAATCAATGTCAGAAAAGGGCTCAACTATAAACTAACACCTAAGTTTGAAGGCCCATTTAACATTTTGGAAACATTAACGGCCAATAGGTTTAGAATTCAAAACGTAGCCCAACCCACGGATGAGAGAATTGTACCATTGTCTCACATAAGAAATTAAAAAGAAGTGAGGAAAAATTTTAATTTTTGTGACTAAAAGTTTTCTTTTTAATACAGGAGTAATTACATATGTTTTTTCTCGTTACAGGTTTCCAAGATGAATTTTTTGTTGTTGGGAGTGATATTGTTCGCTCAGACATTTTTTTCGTATGGGATGAGTTCTAAGACTAAGAATATATATTTTAAATATGGAAATATAGTTGAAAGACAAGAAGACATTTTTGTTACATCAACCAACGTAATTGTCGAAGTGCATATGCAAGCAATTTTTCTTCAAGAGAATGATGTCACTAGCTTAAGAACCGCCATTTCAAGGTTTTCTGCATCATTGGATGAGTTGCATAGGAGACATTTTCATTTGACTACTAAGAGTTTGCTTGGATCAACATTAAAAGTTGCAGAGATGCTATCTGATGACTTGAAAAATAAGACTGGAGAGACAGGATCTTTGGCTTATGACCTTTTGATGTGGACTGTAGGACACGAACAAAAAGAAAGACGGAATCCGTTCATTTATGCTGCATTAAGCATCTTTGGGTCTGTTGCAAGTTTAGGTTTAGGACTTTCCAATCGTCTTAAAATTAGTAATCAAAATAAGAAAATTGAGTTCTTGACTCATAAAGATGAATTGATTATGTCAGAACTAAGGGATCAGTTAGCTTCAATCAATAAAATTATGGATTTGTTAAATGAACATTCAGATAATATCGTTCAAATTATGGAAGTACAGGATTTGTTAGCAACATTAACGTATTATGATTCAAAGATAGATCACATACATAACAGAATTGCACATTTCATTGAGAAATCCAAGGATTATGTAGAAGCTATCACGTTAGCAACTAAAGGTGTATTGTCGCCCCATTTGTTGCCTATACGTTACTTAAAATTAGTTCTGGAGAACGGAAGGGATAAACTAGGCTATGTTCCTTTGTTAGACGAACATAGGTTAGAATTTTATTACAGCCTAATTACAGTAAACGTAGATAATAACAAGATTAGGATTACAATTCCCTTTGATTCTTCTGATGCCTGGCAATCTTACAGGATATCACCATTTCCGACTTTCATGACGAATCACTCAAATCCAGTAATATCCAGTTTGACAGGACACGTATTGATTTCCCCAGACAAGGAAACATATACGGTCATTAAAGACTTAAATCAATTAACTCACTGTTCAGACGCAATGGATAGAAAAATATGTACAGCTGACTCATTTGAATTCCGTAAAAACTTAATGGATTCATGCGAGTTAGGTATAGTGCTAGACGGTGCTCTCTCCCATACAAGTGAAAATTGTCTGGATAGGCTTTATCCCTTTGACAATAAAGAATTCAATTGCAGACTAAATAATGGCTCGTGGATACGATACGACAAGGACGGCTTCAATGTATCATGCCCTGACGGATCCACATCCTTCAACAACATCTTCGTCGCAGCAGATGGCTGTATCGGGACTTCCCCGAATTCCATGGTGACTGGCCTACGGACAATCATCAGAGAACGAGCTTACTTCGCGAACTTCACGTGGACCTCTACAATGCCCGCACTTCCTCTCCCCTACAACGGAAGTGTGGCAAAGCGCTTGATGAAACTTACCGAAAAGGACCACCTGTCACCGACTTACAAAGAGATTCTTCACCCTATATTACTGGCTAGTTTTTGTGTAACAGTGATAATTTTTATCGCCGTGAACATCCTTGTTTGGCGTAGGTTACGGCACAGCAAGCAGCTACAAAGGAACGAGTTGAATAGCCCTGACAATACCCCCTACCTGATCCAATTCAAAGCTGTATGAGTGGCCACCTCATTCGCTAAGGGAGTAATTTGTCAGGATGATGTTTGTATGAAAAGTTGATTAGTACGCTAGTAATATGTAATTAAAGAAATTCTCTACATTTGCATTGTTAAAAATACATTTAAAATAACATTTAAAAAAATAAATAAAATAAAAAAGGATATAAATCATTTTTTCTCTCGGCATCTAATAAAAATATATAAGCCGGAATGTTAAAAAAGAAGAGAGAAAAAAAAAAAAAAAAAAAAATATAAGATATATAACAGAATCTATGGGCATCTAATAAAATGTATCAGCCCTATATATAAATATATATATATATATATGTACGAAACCGTGGTACGTGTACGTACCAGGAATTCGTATTTGTGCACTAAAAATTGAGTATCTTGTTTCTGACAAAGGTAACAATTATTCTTTATCAAGTTACCGAATCATTTGTAAGTCAGAATTTATTTTGTTTTTTGGTACCATGTAATCGTTTGCTAGCAATGTACCATATATATGATCTTGGTTTTATCATGCATTTTTCTTTTTGCTTTGGTAATATCTTTTTTGTATGCATTATTGTTATTATTTTTTGATGTGCCTATTTGGACATTCGTCCTCAGTTGGATATAGCTAATGTTAAACAATGAATAATACGTATGTCCAGTCACACCTAATAACCATGTTTCGGCTTGTTGTTAAATTTTTGTAAAAAAAAAATTGAGATAGCTGGCCGAGCTAATGTAATAGTTAGAATAGTAATATTACATGTTTAAAACAAATGACGTAATATGTCATGTTGGTTGGAAGAGCTAACCGTGAGATTTGCTATGGTCATTCAAATTGTAAGCAGGATGTAAGATGCTGAGTTGCCATTCTTTCTTAATGTCAACACATTGTCTCTTCGTGTGAAAGTTTGTGACGTCACCGGATGCAGGTGTCTTCCGATTCCGTCACTTAGCTAAATTAAAGCAAGTATACGATATTTGGGATATCGGTAATTTGTTCAGTTCATATCTAAACTTCACCAGAATTGGTCATGTGGACCAACACAGCTTCCTCCAGTGATGGAGATGTTTAACTCAGTTGTTTATTCACAATAAAACTTAAAAACCACTAAGATGTGTTCAGTAAACCATTTAAATACATCTGAAAACAACTCATACTCAAATGTGTGCTTAAGACAGTAGCACACCAATATATTCACCCTAAGCTATTATGTGCTGATTCTACAGAAAGACAATAACAACTTATCTGGAATAATAATAATAATAATAATAATAATAATAATAATAACAAATGGTTAAGAAATCTAGGCCTATGATATTGACTTTTAATACTAGGGCGTATATGTCAGATAGTAACAATATATATTTTCATCAAATCTTGTAACTTATAATAGGTGTCTATCAGGCCATAAAGAAGGATTTCGGAAATTTCTTTATAGCGCAATTGTGGTATACTTCCTTCTTTATTTTCTCCCTAGGCCTATAGACTTAATAAGAATTATTCAATCGAGAGGCGCGAAGCTAAAGTCAGCTAAGATAAGGCGAGGAGAGGCAAACTGAGCCATTGTTACCTTCACAAGTAATATATAATGATTAAGAGTGTTAATACATGCGTTATAATTTAGGTTAAGTAAATGGTAAACCACTATAATTTGATAAAACAGATACGTATAATTCTTTTAAATAAATAGACCCATTTGAAAAATAAGACAAGTTCCAGTAAAACAATTAGAATAACGACAATTTCGTCTTTTGAAAAATGTCAATATTTTCGAGGTATAATTCGAGGCAAAATAAGCAATGAAAGGGAAACTTGCTAGATTATTATGCCATTGATTACAATATATATATATATATATATATATATATATATATATATGTATATATATATATATATATATATATATATATATATATATATATATATATATATATAATATATATATATATACACACACACACACACATATATATATATATATATATATATATATATATATATATATATATATATATATATATTTATATATATATATATATATTGCAGCAATATTTAGTATGTGAGTCTAGGTTGTTTATTCCTTCTGGGAATAATGTCAACTAATCTATTACAGTTATTTTACTCACCCTTAGACTCCCAAATTGATAAGCATTGGCTCATCGTGGCTCGTCTTCAATTGAAAATGGAAAATGACTATGAGAAAGAATGCTTGGTTATAAACTTAGTCAACTCTTTGTTTCCTTTTGCAGTGGGGTCTCACATCTCCCAGGATGGCTTTTCAATCTTTCTCCTTCATTGTATCGTTTTAGCCATATATAAAGAGTTGTTTTATGTATTGGTTATTTATTATATATATATATATATATATATATATATATATATATATATATATATATATATCTGGTGAAATACCATTCATCTAGATATATAGTTTCCGGTTGCAGATGGGTAGCTCCCAAGACCTACAGAAGGATTGCTGGATCCAATCATATTTGGCATGTGACTAGATGAGTAAAAATGCTTTAAGAAAATGTCATCGTGACACTGCCAGTTGATGTCTGGATAGGGCCCGCCCACAACTACACCACGGATACGTTCATTTCCCTAAGTACATTACTATGATGGCTTAAAAGTCAGATTCATAAGGTATTTAGTTTTTTTTTATGATTAGAGATTATTATGTTCATTTTCCTATAATGGTCTAGGTGATATTTTAATTAAAACATTACATTACTACTTTGAATTCATGCTGAATGAACTGTATCTTATACGGAGCGAAGTTTCAAAATGTTCCGTCGCTGACCCTAGTCTAATTAGAAATGTGAAGAATGCAGTTATTGACTTTTGAACGAAAATCAATTAATTCAAATTTCACGAATTTTGCTGCATACTGTACAACCCATAAAAGAAATCGCTGAACGTATTTTAAGCTAGAGACAAGCCAAAATTTCGACATGACGTATAATATATATATATATATATATATATATATATATATATATATATATATATATATGAATGTGTCTCAAAAATGTAGCAAAATTATCCTTCTTTCAAGTTTTGGAGATGTGAATTAAAGAACGAGTGTAAATGTTGCATTCACTCTAAAAACCTTGAGGTAGTATAAGAAGTAAATGGACATTCTTTTTGTACTTCATCAATATATGTGGAAGTTGCTCAGATCAAAACAAGTATAAAACGCAAAGCTGAGGAAACTTTAGAGGTCTCGTCATCATTTATAAATGCTTACATTGGACACAGTTTTCAAGCGGTTTTGGCAACATTACCAACTTCAGTTACCATGTTAAAAATGAACGAAGAAGTCAATTGTATTGTGCTCCTCCAAATTATCTTAGTTCGAGAGAGTTAGTAATACCGGATGAGCACATTTTATGTGACGAACGATCGTCAACCTGAAGACTTTAATTGGCGATAATATTCAAGATCATAACAGAATTTTAATATTTTACAGAAAGACCTGGATAAATCATTTACGTGATGCTGATGTGTAGTATGTGGATGGAACGTTCAATATGTCTCCGTTATTTTCTCAGTTGTGCGTTATTATACCAAGTAGGCATGAAGGAGTTATTCCTATACTGTAGGCCTACACAATATTACCTAATAAGAGTCGAGTAACTTACTTTAGAATGTTTTAGATGATAACTGATTTGTCTGCAGACTTGCAACCAAAAGCCATTTATTGATCTTATGAACGAGTTTTTTTTTTCTTTTTTTATCTTTTTAATAATGAAAGAATGTTTTCCTGGAATGGAATAGAAACATTTTTTCTTTGATTTTGCACCTTTATATTATAAAAAACAACGTGTCTGGATATATAGATACTGTACATATATATATATATATATATATATATATATATATATATATATATATATATATATATATATATATATATGTATATATATTTTCAAAAAGGCCCATAAAAGAAACACAGGAAATATGAATAAATCACACTATATTTCGGTAAATAAACATCGACCCTCTTCAGGATGTAAAGTAAAAATGAGGAATACAGTGGAGAGTGACGGTTTATATACGAAAGCAAAAGGGTGTGTTCAATAGTTCTATAGTTGTTATAATTGCTGGAAGGATTAGCCAAATTTAATTACATCCAGGTGCGTCTTCTTATTGTTAAGCCGCTCGGAGGAAGTCTTGACCTCTGATGCATGTCTGATGCATCCTGAAGAGGGTCGATGTTTATTGACCGAAATATAGTGTGATTTATTCATATTTCCTGTGTTTCTTTTATGGGCCTTTTTGAAAAAACAAGTTAAACTGTTCGATTACAGTTATAAGTAACACACACACACACACATATATATATATATATATTTGAAATCAACCCATTTTTACCATCGTAGCTAATTGGTAGGTTTATAACCTGGCATTCGATTAATGATAAATTTTGCACGTTTAAAAGTGTTATTTTTTTTTTCATATTTCAAATAAGCCATATCTTTTAATACATTAATGTCAGGATTCTCTTAACGACCTCCAGGGGAAATCACTCAAAGACAATAGCATCTGACCGGCCGGGTTTCGAACCCTAGTCCAGGATGCTTGTATGAGACTGACCGTACCATTTAGCCATGAAGAAAGATAAAAGTCATTGGTGGTGGTGGTAGTGTATTACAGCCAACTCTTCATGTTGACAATTCTTCTGCACATATACCTGTCGAATTTGGGTTTTTTGTACTTAGAATTCAAATCAACCCATGTTCACCATCGTAGCTAATTGGTATGTTTGTAACTTGGCATTCGATTGATGATAAATTTTGCACATTTAAACGTGTTGAAGATGTGTTGATTTTAATTCTAAGAACAAAAAACCTGAATTCGACAAGTATACATAAGGAGGAATTGTAGTCATACTCTAGTGATAGGGGCACCCCGAGAGGTACACTCCGAAATCACGTTATCCCAAAATTTGCCAAAACTGTTGTGTTGTAGTTAGGAAAGATGGAAAGAGTGGGGTAGATAGAATATGTGTATGCGTGTATCTGGTTATCTATCTAAGTATTTAGTCGTCATTTTTAAAGGGCCACGTACACTAGTTCGTATGATTATGATCTCGACTTCGCTGTAAAAGCTAAAATGATCGTTGCTTCATCTTTTGTACTAGTTTCCTACATGGATGTCTACATCAATTCTTTGTAGAATACTTACTTGATGGACTTCAGCTGTTAATGAATTCGGTCGAAGATATTCAAGTGTGAAGACCACAGAGAAGAGGAAATGGGTTTACCACTTGTCCTTACAAAAAATGTGGAATTGTATTGTCGATCTGTTACAAAAAATGTGGAATTGTATAGTGGATCTGTTACAAAAAATGTGGAATTGTATAGTCGATCTGTTACAAAAAATATGGAATTGTATAGTCGATCTGTATCTGTTGAGGACCCGATCAAACTATTACGCTGAAGCTACACACAGTAAAATATTTGTAGCACTAGGAATGAACTATCCACTTATATGGAAATTCATCGATGGTATATAAAGATAATTAAAAAAAAAGAACGTATTATGAACAACTGATTTCTGGAAATGATCCAAATCGAATACGTAGAAAATACATTGGGTCTGATGAACTAATTTTGAATATAGTATTGCAGTTTGATTCAAAAGAACCAATAGAACATTTGCGTGATATGGCACACAACTATGAAATGCATTAAAAAGTTGTTAAAATATTTTTTTTAATATTTTTGGATTGTATTGATAAAACTAAATTTGATGATTTTATTTTATATTTTACATAGTTAATTTTTTAAACAGTAAGAAATTAGAATATGAATAAATATAGATTTCAAAAAAACAAATACAAAAAGAAATTGGTGCAAAAAAGGGTCATCGCCAACGTAACGAGCGCCAAAAGAGCTTATCGCCAAATCGTCTGAGCCAAATGATGTGCGCCAGATGGGCAGTATATACTGATCCTAAAAACTTCTTTTTATAAGTTTCCATTAACACTTAATTTTTGCCTCGCTCGTTAGGAAATCTCCACTGTAATACTTGTTCGTCTTTCAAACAGTTCAAACTTTCCTTTCTCCTCAGACATTTTTCAAGAGTTGGTTTATAAATCGTGATCAAGTTGTTAAAAGCTACTTTGATAAAGTTTGACGTACACGGAGAACACCCATTGCCAAGTTATTCTGGGACATTATTTTCGTTGTCCGGTGCAGGTAATTGAAGTGTTTCCTTGAGGAAATGCATAACATTATTAGTAAAGAATTTATTGAGTCGTTATGAAGTCTCAGTCACTGCAGGTCTCTTATTAATGATTCTTATTCAAAAGAATAAACAAATTAATCATTTAAACTGGAGACCTAGATCAGTGTAATAATGGGACAATAATGCTCTAGATTCCATGAATTAACCAATACTTGGTACAGCTACTGTTTTTTTTTTTTTTTTTTTTTTTTTTTTTTTTTTTTTTTTTTTTTTTTTTTTTTGCGCTTATTAGGTCTCTCGTTGAAAATTTACTCCCCGTGGGGAAAGCTCTGTCAGTCCACTCCCCTTCTTCATAGTGCAGCTGCAGGGTTTACCATCTTACCTAACTTACATAACACTCGTAATTTTAGTTCTAGGAAGAATAAGATGTACAAGATACAATGTGCTAAAGATGTTTGACTATGAATTATCCAATCAATTGTGGTTTATTCGTTTCGATATTTCTGCTTTATATATACCTTTTCGTATGATATATCATAAATTATAAATCTTAAACTATTTCAGCATATATATATATATATATATATATATATATATATATATATGTATATATATATATATATATATATATATAATAATAATAATAATAATAATAATAATAATAATAATAATAATAATAACAAGGGCTGAGGACTATGGAGCGCGAAGTAGGAGATGATGAAAGGAGAAGTATTGAATTAAAAGCTCAAGATAGACACGACTGGCGAAATCTAACCGAGGCCCTTTGCGTCAATAGGCATAGGAGGAGATGATGATATAAAAGGTTCCATGCCTACGGACATAAAACTTTGGAGATATTTTGGTTACAAATAAAATTAATTCTTACACTTGAACAGGAAAGAAAATGTTCCTCTTACTCAAGTGACTGTCCCTGTTGTACTTGCTATCCTCATAAAGCAAGGGAAGCCTTCCGGCTCTCCTGATATGCTGACACTACTAAATAGTGGAAATCTCCGCCATGGAAAGATTCACGTGTACACTAACGTTAGTCTCACTATTTAAAGGCGTGGTTCCTATGGAAAGGTTAACGTTCTCAATGGCGGATTTAAAAAATTCACATAATACACCATTGTCTTTATCCAGTGGCCTGGGACACACACACACACACACACACACACATATATATATATATATATATATATATATATATATATACAGCATATATATATATATATATATATATATATATATATATATATATATATGTGTGTGTGTGTGTGTGTTAGTGTGAGTTCATACATTAATATATATACATATATATATATATATATATATATATATATATATATATATATATATATATATGTATATATATATATTTATGTATATTCATATATACATATATATATATATATATATATATATATATATATATATATATATATATATAATCTATCCCACTATTATCCCTACATTAAAGAGTCGGTTGCTTGATGCGCCCTCTCCAGTCCCTCCATATCATCCTTCACCTCATCTCGCTATCTGATAATCTGCCTCCATCTCGATTCCCCCCCCCCCCCCCAATAACAAGTTCCTCCCCTCCGCACTCCCTCCCCACCATCTATCCTCAACACATACCCACAGTCTTGACACTCTTATCAGCTCTGTAATCTTTTAATATGCTTGCCATTCCATTCTTAACATTTCATCATTTTCCCATCTGTTCCTTTTACCTCCCCACAATATTAACCAATAGCGAGTTTTATTGATTCCAAGTTTTTAGTAGATTCTGATATTCAAAGAAAGTTTATGATAACATGGTTTTCTTATGTTTAGAGTAATTTATCTCAATTTGTGTTAAAATATTTTAAAGTTACAAAATTCAGTAGCGTGCATCCGGAAACAAACTCTTGTCGTTGACTTCGGCCGGTGTTGTTATTAAATTTAGACTTGCCATCACAATACTTTATAATCTCGTTATTCCTTAACAGAATTTATTGCCGAAACATATATTCGAGGGAGAAATTCAGTTTAGAAAATAAGTTTTGATTCACATTACTTGATAATTTTAAGAAAACAATGATGCTAGTCGGACAAATATACTTCCGATCAATCAGCTATTAGAAAACTTTTCCTAGCTAAAAGGGCACCCTTGCGAGTAGTGCAAATCTACTTCATTAAAAAATTTAGTATAGGTATGCTGTTAATTCTAATAGTCTTGCCTTTTCCACCATAAGTCTCAATACTATACAGTATTCCAGAAATTCTATTCCAGCTGTGACCAGAGTGTAGAGTGACTTCCTATTCAGGCGGTTGAATCTGTAGAACTTACGAAGTTCAAATTTGTAACGAGGGATTTTATGTTGAACAGGCTGACATAAGGCTCTCTTTATACATTGTATATGACGGAACCTGTTTAAACACGTCTCTCTCTCTCTCTCTCTCTCTCTCTCTCTCTCTCTCTCTTTCTCTCTCTCTCTCTCTCTCTCCAAATCACCTGGTTGTCAGGCCAGACTGTTGCTGAATAATGCGCTATTCGCAAGTCTTTTGGGGAAGCTCGTACTTTCAATAACTAGGTTACGATAAGAATGTCTCGTTACCTCAAGGTCTACGTTATCTTCGTCACTTGCTTAATATCATGACCATTATTGGCTAACTTGGCTAGATTGGCCAAGGTCCAATGAAGTCATGTTTTTAAGGGTTATTTGGCTCAATAGGTTCAGTGGTTACTTCGTATCAAGGTAGTACTTGATATACTGTAGTTACATGAATAGATAGATGTATGGATGGTTAAACAGAAAAGTGATATATTTTCTAAGAATAGGTCTATATTAACGAAGATGCATCTTATTAAACCTCTCCATGCATTTTGCACCTGAAGCTTAGCATATATCAGTCCTCTCGGTCTCCTTTAAGAACAATTGATTGACAGAAATAGTAGTCTTGTGGTATAAATGCAGATAATTGTGGAAATATTCTGAGAATAACATACCTATATTTTACTTCTGCTATTTTTCATCAAGACAATTACGTTATTTTGGACTGATTTTCGTAGGCACAAAACCGCCTACTCAATTTTCATATGTGGCTTACTGTACAGTCTTTACTTCCTACAGTATTTTGATTTACTTAAATTTCACTGAATTTGTCCGTTATAAGTTTTTTAGGCCGACATGTTTTGAAATATGTTTTTGTTAGGTGAATAACTTTCAATTTCCAAGATTTGTTCGTTAAAATTTGCGTTATGGTTATTTTCGGCATTTTCTTTAGTTTTCTTGTAAAAAAAAAAATTGAGTGCTGCTCGATTCAATAATGATTTCTCATTCAGGACGAGAAATAAATTACCGAGACATTTTATGTGTAACGAAAAATAATATACTTGACCTGCGGGTTTCCGGAATCCTAATCACTATCCGTAAAGTAAAATACCGGTTTGTAAATTTCTTGCATAATATAACATTTTTATTCCTTTTAATTGGTAATATGAAATTACGCCATACACGTTAATTTGTTTATTTCTGTTATAATTTACTAGGTTTCTTCGCGTTTATGAATTTCTTACGCAAACGTGAAACATGAATAAAAAAAAAAAAAAAAAAAAAAAAAAAAAAAAAAAACGCTAATGGTAAAAATTGATATGTTGAAGGGTCTTGGTGGCTTTAAGGCATACTTGTGTTTGGATAAAATAAAAAATAGGTGACGATACAATTTTTATTAAGCGGGAAATTAGCAAAATGTGCTTGGATGAATACAATCAAGATATAAGGTAAGTAAAAAGATTATAATAATTTCACGACATCGTCCAGCCTCTGAAACAAGATGTGTAGAAACCCATAACAATCATTTCCTTTATCAGAATAAATCAACACAAGAAATGTGCTTCTGGAACATACATGGCTTTTGAACTTAATCTTTTAATTAGAGCATTGAAGGGAATCTTTATATATCTACTGTAGTTTCAAAGTTATTATAATTGCAAAATGTAAATGAGGTTTAAGGATACTCTTGATTATTTTAACTTTCTAGTCGATATTTTTTTTTTAACGAGGTGTATCATTTTAACGGGTAAAGCATTCATAGAATCAGCTGGCCAAATCGAAATTACCTAAATTTTCACGGTTTCCATTTCATTAAACCCAGTGTTTTTTTTTTTTTTTTTCTTCCTTAGTAATTGGTTGTAACTTTGGTAAATATTATTTGAACTTGGGTGAAATTAAAGAAATGGACCTGCGGTTCTAAAGAACTTACTAGGTGCCCACTAACTAATATACATTCTCAGTGAAAAAAATCTGATACGTATTTTAAATGTGTTTATAATGACGTAATCCATACCTTAAGAAGAAGAAAGATTTGTTTCTAAAAATCAAAAGAGTCTGTTGTTAGAGGAATTACCAAACACACTTGGCAAATTGCCTACTTCTCTTAAGATTTTGCGGCAAATTGCCTACTTCTCTTAAGATTTTGCGGCAAATTGCCTACTTCTCTTAAGATTTTGCAAGCTTTCTAACTATGCATAGTGACATCCGATGTTTCATTGGTTGAATATCATAATGCACGAAGTATACAGAAATTATAGATTTTCGGATCACTTGGAAGTGGTTCAAATTTTGATCCGTTGGAACTTTTTCTCTCGCACGAATTAAGTGGGCGCTAATTAATGCAGTAACCGTCACGTTATCTCTATTTTGAGACGATGTTTACCAGCTAGCAAATACTGTCAGTCATTGTCACAACTGCTATCTTAAGAAAACCTTTCTTATGCCATTGAATATTAAGATTACAGTACTTCATTGTCCAATTGATATTTACTTCACTGAGTTGAATCTCAATTATTTATAGTTCCATGTTTCCCAGTGTTTCTATGGTATGAGTTCATGGACCGAGCACAATCACAATGCCCTGTCTATATATATACTGTTTGTTTCATATTTTTCTATGAATTATAATAATCTGAAGTGGCTCGGCCAACTTTGCTCCGACCTACTATTCTAAACTATGTATTGGAAAATTACATTTCTGGTCACTTATGAATTCTTGGCTGTCTACATAAAACGTGCCATTATTACCCTTGGTGACAACATTCTTAATATTTTCTAAGAGCCTTACTTATATTAATAAAAGTTTGAGCCTTTTTAGATTAGGACTATTATTAATATTGATAATAAATAGATTTTACAGAAAGTAATAGGGTGAATTGGAGAGTACACTTACTGAAATGAAAAATAAACGTATTTTTTTACTTATTTTTTACTCTTATTGAGAGTTTTGAATGCAACTTTATTCTTTAAGAGGAAGTTTTTTGTTGAGCGTTAGTAATGATTGAGAGTTTTGAATGCAACTTTATTCTTTAAGAGGAAGTTTTTTGTTGAGCGTTAGTAATGGAGTGTTGTGAAATGTTTTATTCCAGGAAAACGAGATGTTTGAATTGCTTTAATTCCGTGAAAATGAAAGTGCTTTCAAGTGTTTATGTTTTGGTGTGTTTGAAGTATTTATTTGTGTCGACGTTCTTAGATCTGAAAATTTTGCCAGGTTATGCAGTATACTTTGAAAAATATAAGATGAATATTTAAAACTAATGTAAGTGACTTTGGGTTTGAATAATTTCATCTTCGAGTTATTTGCGTATGCAAACCTCTGTTTATATATTGCGTTCGTATAATTCCATGTATTCGTACGTACAGCACACAAGCATATTTAATATCTAATAGATAATATGAATATGTTTATAGATACACACAATATATATATATATATATATATATATATATATATATATATATATATATATATATATATATATATATATATATATATAGGTAATAAGTTGCCCAGGGCACCACCCATCCTTTGAGATACTACCACTAGAGAGTTTGGTAGTCCTCAGACTGGCCCGACAGTACTACATTGGATTCTTCTCTCTGGTTACGGTTTCACTTGCCCTTTGCCTACACATACACCAAATAGACTGGCCTATTCTTTACAGATTCTCCCCTGTCGTCATACACCTGACAAAACTGAGATTACCAAATAATTCTTCACCCAAAGGGTTAGTTGCTGCACTGTAATTGTTCAGTGGCTACTTTCCTCTTGGTAATGGTAGAAGAGTCTCTTTAGCTATGGTAATCAGCTCTTCTAGGAGAAGGACATCCCAAAATCAAACCATTGTTCTTTAGTCTTGGGTAGTACCATAGCCTCTGTCCCATGGTCTTCCACTGTCTTGGGTTTTCTTGCTTGAGGGTGCGTTCGGGCACGCTATTCTATCTTATTTCTCTTCCTCTTGTTTTGTTGAAGTTTTTATAGTTTATATAGGAGATATTTATTTTAATGTTGTAACTGTCATTAAAATATTTTATTTTTCCTTGTTTCCTTCCCTCACTGGGCTATTTTCTCTGTTGGACCCCTGGGCTTATAGCATCTTGCTTTTCTAACTAGGGTTGTAGCTTAGCAAGTAATAATAATAATTCTGTATATATATATATAAATATATATATATATATATATATATATATATATATATATATATATATACATATATATATATATATATATATATATATATATATGTATATATATATATATATATATATATATATAGAGAGAGAGAGAGAGAGAGAGAGAGAGAGAGAGAGAGAGAGAGAGAGAGAGAGAGAGAGAGAGAGAGAGAGAGAGAGAGAATCAAGTACACTGCACTGTGCATCAGTTGTTATTTCCGATGTGTGTAAATAGTAGTTTATCGATTGTGATGAGTTGCAGCAAGATTTTGAAAGCGCTCAGGTCAGGCAACTTATTCCAAGGATATTTGAAGAGAAGTAAATGGTCAAAAATCTTTTGCGCTACCTCCTACTTATTTCACCCGCCTGGACCCAAGGTTTATTACCTCCGCCAAGGAGGTTATATTTTCGAGTCGGTTTCTTTATTTATTTCTCTGTGTGTCTGTGGACAGGATTACGTCAAAACTATTCAAAGAATTTTGACGAAAGTTTCACCACAGATAAATCTTATGTCATGGGGCCACCCCATCAACTTTTGGAGATGATCCATTTCCGGATACGGATTCTGGATCTGGATTTATATGGATGACTGTCTGTCGTTCTATCTGTGAACAGGATTACGTCAAAACTACTCGACGGATTGTGACGAAGTTTTCATAAGAGGTAGATCTAAGGACATGAATGGCCCTATCAGATTTTGATGATTTGGATCCGGATTCTGAATCCGGATTTGTACTTTTTCGCCATTTTCCAAAAACGTCAAAATAAGATGTCGGATTTTGACCAAATTATCACCACAGATGTATCATAATGCCATGGTCAACCCCAATAAGTTCTGTTGATGATCCAGGTCCGGTTTCTTAATCAGGTACAGCAGTTTGGATCAGATGCAAATTGAATGTCATTTTTGTGTCAACGTCGCCCTTTGGCGGAGGTCAGAAATTTGTAATTGCTTTTGTTGCCAATATCTTCGAAATAATCAATCGTTCCAGTATAATATATTATTAACACGGGCTATTTCACACCTTTCTCTAATTGTTATGGCTATAGTGCATTGACAAATGTATTTAATTGCGGCGTTTACTCTTGACTTTTATTGCGTCATACTCGACAACCATGAAAGGATTTGAACAGGTGAAGTCTTGACGTCATCAAAAACTCCCTCATCTTCCCTACACTCCTTCTCTCTCTCTCTCTCTCTCTCTCTCTCTCTCTCTCTCTCTCTCTCTCTCTCTCTCTCTCTCTCTCTCTCTCTCTCTCGTTTTATGTCTGCTTTCTTTGTCAATTTTCTTATGTATTTTATTGTTATTTGTCTTTAATTTTTATTTCCTCGTCTTTCCAACACAGAACTTCCCTTTCTTTTCTCAATCACCCCCTTTTCCTTGTACTTCTAATTTTCGTCTCCTTTCTAATTTTCTTTCTCAAGATTCATTATTTTTTCATGATGAATTTCTTTCTGTTTTTCATTTGCAGTTGTTGAATTATTTCTATTTCGACGATGTAAATAAGTGAACTACCTATCTTTTCCCATCCCCTTCCCCATCACCCCATGTATACGTTATCCTGGTGAGTCACGGCGTCAGGTAATATTGGTCTCATTCCCCATTCTATGAGGAAAGTGACTCCTTGCAGCCATGTCAAGCATGCTACGTCGCGATCATGGTTGTAAAACTGCAATTGCAATGCGTCTTATAAACTTTTTCAATCAAGAGAAAGCAGCCAAGAAATTACACATTTAGTTAGAACAGGTGTGAAACATGTATTAACTTTTTTTTTCTTCAATGCAAGTTTCAATGGCATCCCTTTAATCATTTAATGTCTGCATTGCAAACGATAATTTGACGATTATATAAAATATATTATAAGCAGGTAATACTATAATATAAAGGTTTGCCTTCACCTCACTTGCATTATGATTGTGTCGTGGATGCCATGGGAACGACAATAAATGCTGTGTGGATGATTGTGAAGCACAGCATGAGCTAGTGTTCTGGGTCGCCAACACTACCCGTGACACCCACTCCCCGACAACAACCAAGCCCGTCTTTAACAATGTCAAAGTTGGTGGCATTCACTGCCATGTACATAGCAAGGCTGCCAAACAGACCTTCACTATTAGTACGTAGCTTAAAGACTTAAAGAGTGGCGGATACTATTCCAAAGGAAACATAGATAACTGTGTGGCCATTACTTCACAACATGGGGTTAAGGTTTAAGACTTCACAAAGGAAAATGTAAGTGAAAAAGAAATCTTCAGATGTTGTGTGTTGTCGTGATTACACCCTTTGATCATTCAGGAATCATCGTGAGGAGAGACAGGTGTTTTACGTCGACAAGACCTGGTTTACTACCTAGATGCACCACAGTACAAAGTGAGTGGACACATCACAGCCTAACACCAGTGCCACCTTCAGCCGCTAAGTGCCTCCTGATGAGGATGAGTAGTTTGTGGTACTAGCAGGTGACACAGATGAAGGATTCATTGACAAATTATTTTGGTGCTACCCTGCCAAGAACAAAATAGGAGAGTACCATAGAAAAATTAACTGTACCCGATTTATACTGTGGCTGACATCACAGCTTCTGCTGTGGTCGCTGAGCAATCATTGCTGGGGCTGAACAATACACCCTACCATAGTCAGCTGAAAGAGGAGAGCCGTTGCTCCACTAATGCCACTAGAAATGCAGAGATCATGAAATGGATAGAGGGCCCCAGACTACCATTCCCACCACATGCAACATGTCCTGAACTGTTGGTGCTCTGTAAGGAGAACTGGCCAGGTTGACAAAATTATTTGGTCATTAGGTCATGAGATCATACGAAGGTCACCTGTCCATATTAACTTAAACACCATTGAACAAGCATGGGGTTATATGAAGCGACATGTACATTCAACATTCCAGAGATTCACTCGGGCAAATCTGCAAGCATGGCACCAGGAGGCAAAGCTGATCCTAACTAAGGAGATGTGGGTGGGTGCTATGAGAAAATCCAGATCGTTCGAGGAACAGTATTGGAATATATATGATGGGTGGAACCCGTCATCATCACCATGAGCATCAATGACAAGGATGACCTGTTTATTGATATTGATATGGAATGTTCTAATTTCCCAACCCATCATATATATACACTTGTTATCGAATCCCCTCTACAGGTGCATGGCATTCATTATTCATTATATATTGCTCAGAGACTTAAAAGGAGTTACAGGGATTTTGCATGTCTCAATGACCTTCAAGTCCATTCTTGGAGACTCAGACTCACTCCAATTGCTCTTGGGTAGAACGATTCACTTTAAGCATTCAGAGATTTCTTATGACCTTGTTTAACTTATTCTTGAACTCGTTTACTGTGCTACTGTTTACTACATCACCTGGAAGTTTACTCCATGTATTTACAATTTTATATGTAGAGAAATTGCCACATTGAGTGGTGTAGTATCTTTTCAATTCCAGTCTGTATCCGTTACCTCCAGACTGATTTGTATTGAGCGTGAATAGATTGTTGTAATCTACATTTGTTATTCCTTTAAGAATTTTGAATACCTTTATTTTTAGACCAAATAAGTTCAAACATTCCATCCTCCGTCTATATCCAAAATGTCTTGAGTGTTGGAAATAGTTTGGTGGCCGTAGCTTGTAATGCTTCCAGTCTATCTCTATCCTTCTGAAAACTTGGATCTGAGAATTGGACTCCATATTCTAGATGAGGTCTTACTAGTGATATGTACAGCTGTAGTACAGTGTCTTTGTTTCTGTATTTGAATTATCTCTTTAAGTAACCTATCAATTTTTGTGCTTTCTTTTCAGTTTTTATGCTCTGTTTAGTGAACTTCAAATCTTTTTGGATGATAATACCGAAACCTTCCTCCTGCTCCACACTTTCTTTTTCATCACCCAGCAGTGAGTAATCTGATTGCGGGTTGCTATAACCTGTGTGCAAGACTTTGCATTTCCCACAGTTGAAAGGCATTTGCCATTTTCCTAACTTCATTAGATCCTCGCTGAAGACTTCTATGTCTTCTGAGTTTTCAGCATTTATGCAAATTTGGCGAGTCTGCTAGTTAATCCTGAATCTATGTCATTCTTGTAAATCAGAAATAGTAATGGACCAAGGATGGATCCTTGAGGTACTCCGCTTGTAACAGCTGCCCACTCTGAAGCTTCTCCATTAATTATAAATCTCTGTTTTCTGTTTGTTAGCCGATCTTCGATTCATTCAGCTGGCTTGTCAATGATGCCTAGTGCTCTAATTTTGACCATGTTGGCTGTTTATCAGAACATTGTTTTTCTATATATGTTCCACTATTGAATCCACTATAATTGATTAAGAAATTTTGCAAGGTACTAAAGTTACACACACAGATCTGTAGTTGGTCCCTTCTTGTAGATTGGAGGAAAATTGCATAGTTTCTATCCTTGTGGTGCCTTTCTTTTGTTAGCTGTCTTTTGGAACATTTTGTAAAAGTGGGGTGTTATCTCTTCTTCTACTTCTATGATCTCTCTTGGATGAATTCCATCTGGACCGGGTGCCTTAGATTTACTGAGCCTTTTTATTTACTTTTTGACATCATCCATTGTAAAGGGGATTCTATATAATGATTGTGGACTTTCACATTAGATAGCTGGTTTGGGGAGGGCCGTTGAAGACCGATTCACACCACCTGTTTCCTTTCAGACAGGCAGGCCGGTAACTAAACGCCGTCGAAATGTTGTACATTCACACGTGACGTTCCCTGTCTGTTCGCCAGCTAGCGGTTTTCATTGTTTACTTCGATTCTGTCGCGTGAAGATCATGGGAGATAATTCTCTCAGCATTAGAAATTTCACGGTAATTGCTTTTCTATTAGAAGAGGAGGAAGAGATTCTGACGGAAAAGGGAAAGGATATTGGTACATCAGTCATTGAAGAAAAGAAAGAGGAATGGAGAGTTCTGGACAATGTATAACGAACCGACAATGATGAAGTGATATTTATGCAATATTTCAGTATGTCAAAAGCAAAGTTTATCTGTTTGCTAAAGAGATTGAAATGGGCCTACCCAGGAAGAACACATATTACCAAGAAGCCATATCTCTAAGGGGAAAAAATGCAAATAATGACAGAATTTCATTAAGGTAAATGATTCACAATGCATAGGAAACTTTATTCAAATAAAAAGTTATCCTTACTCTCATCCCTGAAAACAAATTCTGTTACTTTACAAAGACAATTCTTTATCATGTAAAACAACTCTTCATACCCTCACACAAAGGTCACTTAACTTCTCATCCATGGTGTCAACTATCAACAATGAACTAACTGTACACTCTATGACTCTATGAGGAAAAGACCGTACGAGGTTGCAGGCCACGAAAGGAACGGGTACGATATGGGTCCTCGTTCACACAAAGCATCATCCACCCGTAGATTGGGTGGCATACGGCCGTCAAATCGGCTGGGGTTTCTTGGGAAGAAAGCCAAGCCAACTTGGAAGGCTGACGACCAAAGGCCGCCATCAACCTGATGTGTCGTTTGAACAGTTGCATTAGAATTCAGGTTAGAAAGCTTGACGCCGCTTAAATGATGGCCTGCCTGTCGGATAGAAAACGGGTCGTGTGTATCGGCCTTGATTCTTCACTAGTGAATACAGTTGTGAAATATGATTTCATCAATTTGTCTTTATCCAAATCAGATTACCCTCTGAGTCCCTTAATGGGTTAATGTTGTTTTTGATTGTTTTTTTACTGTTTTTTTGCGATTATCTTTACTAGCTGAAGCTGTTCTTCTCTCTTTATTGAGCTTGGCCTTTCTCACTAGTTTATCTGTTTTTTGGCTACACTTCTTGAATTGAAGGCTGTGGACCCATTGGTTTAAGTTTCCTGTCTCTGCTACTTATTGCATTGGCTATTTCTCTGTTGAGCCATTTAGGTTGTGGAGTTCCATTTGGTAGAATTTTTCTGTAGCATACATTTGACCCTTATTTCTTTATATATTTCTACAAAAGAGTCCCATTGTGTAACTTATGTTCCTTGTTTGGTCGTATTATAGATTCTTGGTGTATTCCTTCAGTTTTATCCAGTTACTCTGTCTTTAAACTATCTGTTTTAAAACTTTCCTTTCCTTTACATGAGGAATATATACCTGAAACCTAACTATTCTGTGGTCACTTTTGCCAGTATTTTCTTTTACTGAAATACTAGATACTAAATATTCTTCTTACGTTAGCACAATGTTAAGTATGTTGTTTCCCCTGGTTGGTGTATCGACCCACTGATGGAGGAATTCATTGTTGACAAATTCTATTAGGCTCTGTCCCTCTGTGTATGATGTAGAATCCACAGTGTCCCAATTTACTATTGCATTAAGTTCTTCCAGTAGGACAGCTAGCTTATTGTTAACTTCTTGGCAATGTTGTCAGTACAGCTCTTCGTCCTATTCTTGAGTTTGATGTGGTGGTCTGTATATTACTAGTGTGGACATGTTACGTAAAAGGTTTACCTTCCATATTGTCACATTGCCTTCGGGAGCATTAAAGTTCTTAATGTAGTGAAATAATTATTCATTGTTTAAGCCTGATTAGAATAATATTGATATGCATTTCAGGCAATAAAATCTATGCAATTTCCAGAATAAAAATAAAAGGAAGATTTTCATTGCTTCAACAATTATGATCTGACAATACAGTTTTTAGTTTTTGCAGAATTGGTTTAGGTGAATGATGGGCTTAGTTTGTTGTCTTGTTTTATTATGCCTATTTCTATTTGAATTTAGACTTGAAGAGGTTACAGAAAAGGTTACACATCCATAATTAAGGTATTATGACATTTTTCCAGTGGCATCACTTGATTTGACCTTCAATTATTTTCTTCATTCCTTTTTTTCTGAACTTCATGATTACAAGGACAAGATTTACTTTATGGCTTGAAAATAAAATGAAAATAAATATATATAATATTAAATACAAAATTAAGATTCATGCATTCAGAGATTTTCAAATAGTTTGACATTGTAAAGTTTGAAGTATTATTTCTACACGTTAGGATAATTAATTCCCCTGGTGGTATTTTGCCTTCTTTTTAAAGGGAAGTAAAATACCTTTATTATTAAAATACTACAATGACACTCATTTAATATATATATATATATATATATATATATATATATATATATATATATATATATATATATATATATATATACATACATACACATTAATCCTCTTATTTAGGCAGGTTCAATTTATGTCAGTGGCACACTCCTAATATCGAATAAAAAGTAAAACCTGCGTTACACCGTTTTGCACTCTACATCAAGTGTCTACTTTACATCAAACAATCACGACGAAAAATGACAAAAACAATTTGAAAATTGTTTATGCAACTAATAAATTCATATGTTCATTAGGAAAATATTATTATAATTAGCATAAACAGAAAATGTTACAAAAACAACGTACGTATTTTGAAGGAAAAATAAACGTCTGCCCACTTTGTACTGGACTACAGTACAGGAACTATAGCATTTAACTTGACCCCGACCAAAGCTCGGTTGGCTTCTTTACTGTGTAGCGTCAAACAATTGTTTCGTGAATAGTTTATAACAGTATGATTTGTTTAATGCTGATATTATTTTTATTAAAGGTAAAAATAAACGAGTAAGTTGAAATGTCTCATTTAAAGAAGGCACAGCGACAAGTAATGAAAT
>NC_090725.1:193815638-193830638 GCF_036898095.1 Palaemon carinicauda
CAAGCTTGTTTTCTAGACCAAACCACATGTCGCTCATTCATTTCAACACTGACATGCTACTTTTCAGGAGAAGCAAAATAAACTTCTAATTATGTAATACGGTCCCTCATGGAACTTTAAACGAGGTATTTAGCAATGAATTTTTATTTCATGATTAAATGTAGTACATGACATCTCATATTGAAAAATACATTTATTATAAACATGCTTTGTGCCTATTTGAAAAATAAATTTGGAATTATGACGTTATTGCAGGAAATATACGCATTTTCAACTGTTGTAACTGAAGTTATGACTATATTACAACAAAAGGAGAAATAAATAAAGGAAATAAATAACTTATTACACAAGTAACAGTTCACATAATCATAAACTGTGTAAACAAAAAATAAAGTAAATAACAAAGCTGTTGTACCTCTGTATTTGAGGCGCTCCTTTTTGACAAAATATGAACACCTTGTAGAACATAAAGTAGTTCCCAAACGGTGCATTATTCTCTTTGCATTTTGAAACATAATCTCTATGGATATCAGCAACAGTCTTGCTTCCGTCAATGAAAACTCTCGATGTATTAACCCTGAGGTAATTACTCTCAATTTTTGGAATGGAATCAATGTGAGCCTTCATTCCGTCCTTGATACCTTCATCAACGTAGTGGGGATTACTGTGCTTACCTCTCAGATCATTTTCAATCAAATTTCCACAAACTTTACTCTTCTTTTCCAGGATTGTGTGGATACGGCGATCATTGATATCTAATGTGTTTATAAAAAACAATTTACACACCCTAACTCTTCCTTCATTCAATTTGAAATAAAAAGCATTGTGTTAGGTTTTCTTTGTTGTCTTGTACCTCAGACACAAACATATCTGTACTTTGGTACAATTTGATCAAACAATTACTAACCTCCTCAGAACACTGTCATAATAAGAAATATGTCACTGTTGCAGGAACGATAACGATGCTTCCTCTACAACAGTCATGACGCAACTGAAATGCAACACTACTATGACAACTAAACGATAAGTTTGAATTTAAATGAGTCACTATGCCTTGAGCGACATCTAGCGGGCAGTTTTGCTACTAGAGTTGTGGTGTTCTTACCACAAATAAATATAGAAAATGGCAAATTCAGTGGTATAAATAACTCAAAATCTTCAATTTTTGAGTTATGTCATTGTTGAAATGAATGAGCGATGTCATCTGTATATAGTATGAAAAGTAATGGGCCAAGCACACTATCCTGAGGAACACCAGATATCATATTCCTATACTCACTATGGTGCCCATCAACAACAACCTGTTTGCGAACTATTACTTAAAAATTCAATAATGATGATAAGAAACGACCCACTCACTCCAGTTTGACTCTTAAAACAATGGCCTCATGATTAACACGACGGTCAAAGGCAGCATTATAATCAAGGCCAATCATACGAACTTCCAGACCACAATCAGGGGATTTCTGTAATGCACTGGAAATTGTAAGAGGGCATCACATGCTCCAAGGCCTTTACGAAATCCAAATGGCAAACTAGGGAACAGATGATTACCTTCAGCAAACATATTAAGACGTTTTGCCAAAAGACGTTCAAAAACTTTAGATAATATGGGAGTTATGGAAATTGGGCGGTAATCAGTTGGATTTGTGTGTGTGTTTATATACATATATTTATACAAAGTATGTATTTATATGTATACATAGACACATACACACACATATATATATATATATATATATATATATATATATATATATATATATATATATGTATATATATATATATATATATATATATATATATATATATATATGTGTGTGTGTGTGTGTGTGTGTGTGTGCGTGTTTATGCATATACTGTATATGTTTGTATGTAACAAAAATATGTATTTATTGTATATATAAACACAAAACATTCACACACACACACACACACACACACACACACACACACACACACACACACACATATATATATATATATATATATATATATATATATATATATATATATATATATATAAGGTAATTTTACTGGTGTGACATTCCTTCCCTTTTTCCTATTAATTTCTACTGGGTATTTCTTTTGAAGTTAGAAGAATGAATAAAGAAATGTGAGAGCCTGTTCTTCCTTTGGCCTGCCCAATAAGACAAGATAGGGTTGAGCCATTGCTGTTCATGTGCAAGCAAAAATGTGCCACATTTTAAAATTCATAGCTTATGTAAATAAAAACAACAATGTACCATTTCATATAAAGAACTGTTTTTTTTTTTTTTTTTTTTTTTTTTTTTTTTTTTTTTTTTTTTTTTTTTTTTTATGCGGCTTTAACGTCAACAATTCTTTACGGGTGTGAGTCTTGGATTAATGGAGATCTGAAACCCATTGTTAAATTATATAACGGGAATTAAACAACTGTTAGGTGTTCGAAAGTGAACATATAATGAATTGTGTTATTTGGCATAAGAATGCGAACACTAAAAGCTATTGTAAGAGGTAAACAAAGGAAGTTTTTCAAAAATATGTGGAGAGATAAAAACGGGATGGTAGATGATCCAAGGGTACATCCAATGAAACTTACTTTAATAAGTATCAAACTTGATTTTATTAGAATCTGCAGTAGAATCTAATTCATCTCGAAGATAAACATAAATTATTGAATCCTCAATTTACTGTACATGATGTATATGCAAAAAAAGAGTAATGTTAATGACATATATATAACTTCTTTTACTAGATTAAGGTTAAGTTCTCCTAACTTTGCCATTGAAACAGGGTGGTGGAATAGAAGAGATCGAGGTCGCCTCCCAGTAGAGGAGAGACTATGCCCTTATGGCGAGGTACAAACGGAGATGCATGTGGTAGAACCATGTGCTATTACGCATAAAATACGAACTTATTATAACATAAACTCATTTTATCAGATCCTTGCTAGAGATGCACAAACCACTGTGAAAACTACCCACTCAATCTAGAACTGTTACCCATAGGTTTAGTTGTCTTTGGTTTAATATTAATTTTATGTTAAAGTGATTTCTAGGAAACATGTTTAATGATTTTATTTGTGATATATTCTGAGGAACTGTTATAAATCCTGAAATGCTAGGGACTGCTTTGAGTATAAAATAATATGGATATCCCTATATTTATAATAGATTCATGTTAACAGGTAATTATGTTTATTGTAATTTTTAATGTAGAATTTTTGGTCAATATAGATCAACCTATCTATCTATCTATCTATCTATGTATTGGCTAAGTAGGGATGTGGAAACCGTTTATTGCCGTTTTCCTTCTAGTTTTGATGCAATTATTTTGAAATAAATTAATTCTGTTTGAATGCCATATGATAATCTAGGTTAGTGTATTAGAATTTATGAGTTAGCCATACGTCCTTGTGGAAGATTCTTTATTTCTTCGGGTAATTTTTCCGTAAGATCTGTTGAATTAAGGAGAACGATTCATATATGTTTTCAGTAATTTGTGGTGGAGTGAATTTGAAAAGTATCCCCATGACTTCATTTAGACTGAAGTAAAGAGTACATGGAGGGTTTATTCTGATGACTTTTTCGATCGTTTCAAGTTTTGGACACGAATTTCATGTCGATTTGCAATAGGTCACAGGGTTCTTTTTTCTATCTTTTTTCTTTTTTTTCTTTTTTTTTTACTTACACTGAAAATACTTGTTGGAAGTTTGTAATTAACTATGGGATATTTTCTTTAGACATTCATATATATATATATATATATATATATATATATATAAATTATATATATATATATATATATATATATATATATATATATATGTATATATGTATATATATATATATATATATATATATATATATATATATATATATATATATATATGCGTTTGTGTGTGTGTGTGTATTGCAAATATCGAGGAAAACGAAATTAAACTTCATGCTGCTAGTTTTTTTTTTATTCAAACTTCAAATGTTCTTTTTACAGAGTTCCTATCATGTAGATATAATCCTTTATATGCATCTTACGAGGATTTTGAATAAAAAAAAAAAAGAGTTAGAATTGTAAAGAGAAATTATTTTCATATCAAATATCACTTCTTTTTTTTAACTCGCACTTTACTCTTTATTATATAAGAGAGATGGTGAGAATTCGAAAGCGTTCATTTTATGGAACTTTTGGGAATAAATGTAACCGAAGTAGGGTAGCAGGGAAATGAGGAAGTAGAAGAGATTAGTATCAAAACAGATTAAACAATTAACAAGGGAAGTAACAGATTGTTAAAAATGTTCAGAGCCCTACAAAGGATTCAAGTAATAAAGATTGAAATGTGTTAATTGCAGAAATCTATATTTGTTCAAAAAGCAGAATACTACAAATGTTTGAAAATTTGAAATAAACGAGAGGCAGCCATATTGAGAGTTGAACAGCGTAAGTGACTCTCCTATCTTCAGCATGTAGAATCCGAATTTGGTTAAGATTATTATCTTGATTGTCTTGTAAGAGTATAGTTAGGAAGGCACCTTACACACACACACACACACACACACAAACATATACAAATGTACAGCTTCCTGTAGGAATGACTATGGTAATGTAAAAGTAGTTTTTGTTTCCATACACAGTCCATATGAAATACTTTACATAAATGTTGTTATCATTAGGAAATACGTCTGATTTGTTTTTGTGTATAAGCGTATTATTATTCATAAAATCTTTTAATCTACTTATGATTCACTGTATATGTTATCAAACACATAATGTGCAATCTGAATTGGGAACACATCCGAAAAATGGCTACAATATATCGTTTTGCCTCTCAGTTATTGTGTTTATCGTTTATTTCCGCCCATTTTAACTAAATAATCAACTTCATTGGCCTTCGCTGATAATAATGCTTTTATTTACTAATTTATTATTAGCCCTTTAATTTTTCTATTTCTATTTTAGATAATGTGTTTTTGTTGTTTTATCAAGAGTTGTCGTCGCCTATGGTCTCTTTGTACTTGGACGAACAGACCCATCGTTGTCATCCACTAAGTGCAATTTTCTGTCAACGAGTACGTTCCAGATGTTGCTTTAAATTGATTTTGACGTCTCATTGTTCTTGATGTGTTTTGTGTGTAGCGCCAGTTACTTGTATTTAAAGTTTCATCGGTCTTTTATTATCTGTCAATCCTTCCATGTTTTCGAGGTCAAGTATTAATCAAACCCAATTATGAGTGGACATATCAGTTTGTTAATTCCAAGCAGTGGATAATCATGCGCAATACAACTCGCGTCTGTTTACTCTGACATGTATCCACGTAACAACGGATGATTATGATTGAGAGAAAATACTTTGGCTGAAATTGAAAATACATGAATTTATGACCAATGCGAACATGGAATTTCCAACGTTTAGATTATATCACAGTAGGTGTTATCTAACATGAATTCTTTGCCCTTATTGTACAATCTGAATTCTGTGAAATCGTTGAGTTCGTGAGAAGCCTTCCTAATTTCTGTTAAGCTGCCGGTTCATAGTTTTCCGTGAAAGAGCTTAATAATTTTCTAGAATTCCTGTATGAATTATATGAAAATTGGACGAAGGAAACACTTGGTTTGGCAGAGAAGACTTAAGTCGGAAAAGAAGGCATCCTCCTTTTCATACTTCTTCGCCTTCTCCTCTGCCCTGAAGGCACTTTCATCCTCTTACTTGAGGTATGTAATTGGCTGGATTTGTTTAACTTCTCAACGTGTCTTTTGCATAAATTTCCTGGAATGTAGTGAATGAATCTGCAAAACGACTCTCTTCTCCCCGTCTCTTGCAGCGCTTCTGATTTTTGGCCTAGAAATACTAAATCATTTTTGAATTTACATTGAATGTTGTGCGCTTATACAATGTTAATGGAGTTATACATATATATATATATATATATATATATATATATATTATATATATATATATATATATATATATATATATATATATCTATATATATATATATATGTGTGTGTGTGTGAGCGTGTCTGTATATATATATATATATATATATATATATATATATATATATATATATATATATATATATATACATATATATATATACAGTATATATATATATATGTATGTATATATATATATATATATATATATATATATATATATATATATATATGTATATATATGGCCACGAAAGGAAAAATGAAAAGACTTGATTGGAGGTAGTACTTTCCTCTTATTAGAGATATCGACGGACTCACAGTGAGAATGTACAATATTTACAAAGAAATCGTATTATGCAGGAGAATGGGATCCCCCAGCTGTCAGTTTCTTGATGATTTCAGAAAATCAGTTTTAGAAAAGAGGATAATACCGGATCAACGGAAAACAGACCAGGACTTAGGTTTAAGTTGTCACCTTCGGTACAGACAATTAACAAGGACTCGACAATATTTCACTGGGTACAGTCATTAACGGGGATTATTATACTCATCCATGATCAGCCGATTTTATGACCTATTCCTAGCTAGTGGGAGGCCAAAGCATTATTTAGAGACCCCCTATAGAAGGCCATCTTATGATGTGTTATGCCGACAAAAATACCTTTAGATGTCTGGCCAACATAAAACAAGTTACATTCTGTACAAAGAATGACAGTAACTTTATAACGAAAGGAGACAAAGCAAATCTAATAGTTATGATGAACAAAACTACATATTTAGAAAAAAAAAATTCTTTCTTCTATTCGATGTTTCTACTTTCTTGAAATTATTTGTTAATACCCTAGATGGTGTTATCAAAGATGTTAACAAAAACTTTAAAGCTAATTCTAAAGCAAGCAAAATCCTTAATTAATTCTTTGGCTTCTACTAGACCATCATAAGGCCAATTATTACTGCTACAAGATCTATTAATTATAAATTATCCAAATATTTAGTTAAATAACTTTCACTGATTTTAAGATCTATTTCAACCTCACATAAAAAAAATGTAGATAATCTTTGTGATAAATTACAAAATGTTAATTGAGCGTCTATTAGAACTTTTGAAGTTTTAACGATTCAACCATCCAATTAGGAAGGTCATTCCCAACTTGGTCACAGCTGAAATGAAACTTTTAGAATCCTTTTTAGTATTGAGCCTAATGATGGACTAGGCATGACTACACTATCAATGCTGATATCCAGATGTTGAGGAGCAATTGTCCTCGATCAACTTACAATCATACTTGGAGTTTTGTTAGGATTCAAGTTTATTCCCCATAATTTGCACAATGCACTAAGATCTACATTCAGGAGATGAAAGTGATGCAAAGAGAGTAGCTTCATATGCAAATGAAACGAGCTTGTTTTCCAGGCCAAACCACATGTCATGTGCATATAGTAAGCAAAGTAATGGGCCAAGAACACTACCCTGAGGAACACCAGATATCACATTCCTATACTCAATATGGTGTCCATCAACAACACCTCTTTGCGATCTATTACCTAGAAATTCAATAATGATGCTAAGAAAAGACCCACCCACTCCCATCTGTTTGAGTTTTGAAAACAAGGGCCTCATGTAAACACGGTCACAGGTAGCACTAAAATCAAGGCCAATCATATAAACTTCCTGACCACAGTCAAGGGATTTTATGTACAGCATTGGAGATTTTAAGAGGTTCCAAGGCCCTTATGAAAATCAGATTGCAGATTAGGGAACAGGCGATTACTTTCAGCAAACTTATTTAGACTTTTTGTCAAAAAGGCGTTCAAAAATTGCTCTGTAATCAATTGGACTTGAGCTATCATAATTGCATTTACAAAATGGAGTAACATTACTAATTTTGCAACAAGTGCTAAAAAACCTCTTTTTGTCTAATTGCACAAAATAATAGATAACTTTGGAATTGCGAAGTCTGCAGTGTAAGAAAAACAAATGATAAATGCCATTTGGGTCTACACCTCCATAAGTACAGTATCAAGGTCCATCAAGAGAGCTTTAATTTCACGAGATCGAAAAGCCAACTAGTTTGTTTAGCCCCAAGAAAACAGGAATGAGGAAGATCAAGTTTCTCATTACTCTGCTTACTGTTAAACATATCAATAAAAAGGGATGCCTTTTCCTTTGGGTAGAGAGTGACACATTTAACGGTACCCCTCGACTTATGTGCTTGGGTTGTCCCAGTAATGATTTTTATATGATGGTTAAATTGTATGCCACATATAAGTCAGATTTGATGTTACTTCGTTATTTATAAAGTGGCCTGTTGGTGATTTATTGGATTTTGTATATGGTATTTTAGGTTTTTAGGGGTTACGTTTACCAACCCATATTGTTATGGAACTTATTTGTTTGTGTATTAAAAAGTGTAAATTTAGTTTTAGTAATGGAGATTACTATGAACAAGTGTTGGTATGGATATGGACAATCAGTAGTCCCCTCTTTTATCCAACATATATGTGGAGCTTTTTTAAATCAGAATAATATCTTCTTGTTGCTTCTCCCAAAATGTTTGGTATCAATATGCTGATAATGTTCTGGGTATTCTAACAGAAATATTTCATCTCCCTCTTGGTCTGTTATACAGGGGCAGAGCGAATTCGATATTGGGAAAATACCCACAAAACACACACACACGCATATACTGCATATACACACACATATATACATATATATATATATATATATATATATATATATATATATATATGTATATATATATATATATATATATATATATATATATATATATATATATATATATACATACATATACACGTGTGAATACATATTCATATGTATATTTGTATAATATATATATATATATATATATATATATATATATGCGTGGGTGTGTGTGTTTATACGCGTGTGTGTGCGAATGGCTCAGTATTCAGGCTATTTATTTTTAGAACTTTGTAAGGCTACAGATTATCACTCAGTTGTAATTGGGTGTCCCCGCCATTGCCTCTCTCTCTCTCTCTCTCTCTCTCTCTCTCTCTCTCTCTCTCTCTCTCTCTCTCTCTCTCTCTCTCTATATATATATATATATATATATGTATACATATGTGTGTATATATATATATATATATATATATATATATATATATATATATATTTAGTTTAGATATACAGTATAAGCATATATATCTATCAATCATGCTATATATATGCATGCATACACCCATTTTCCTAACATGCAAATAATTTTTATACAGTATATACAATACAAACACACACACACACACACATATATATATATATATATATATATATGTGTGTGTGTGTGTGTGTGTGTGTTTGTTTGTTTGTTTGATGTGTATATATTTATGTATATTCTGTATATGCATATTATGAGAAGGGGTACACACACACACATATATATATATATATATATATATATATATATATATATATATATATATATATATATATATATACCACTTTTCTCAGGTAACTATATACTAGTGTGCGGGACCCGTCAAAAATGACGGCTGAATATTAAGATAATTATACACAAACACATCTCATCCCTTCCCCTTTTCGAACAACAACACGGAAGGTGTGGTTTCCGAATGTGCTTCTTGGGATAGCCCCTCTTACCAGGGTATTAATACTCCACTCTTCACCACTAACAATCCCTAGAGGCTCGTCCATAACTCCTATTTACTGTCCTTCTCCATTTTAATTTAACGTTATCTTAGTTTTACTCATGTTCATTTCCAGTCCTACATTTCTTCTTTCTCTATTCAAATTTTCTACCATCTTATGTAATTTTTCCCATGATTCACTAAACAAAGTATGTCATCTGCAAATCTCAAGTTGTTAAGGTTTTCCCCATTAATATTAATTCCTACATTTTCCTAATATACATGATTAAAAATTCTCGGCATGCTGTGAATAATTTAGGGATATGGGGTCTTGTCTAACACCTTTCTCAATCGGAATTTTCTCAATATTTTTATGTAGTTTCAGGACTGTTGTACTTCCTATATAGATATCTTCAAGTTTTCTAACATAAGATGCTTCTATTCCTTGTTTTTGAAGAGCTTTCATTACTACTGAGGTTTTGACTGACCAAAAGCTTTTTCATTGCCTATAAATTCCATACATAATGGTTTGTCATACTCTGTTGATTTTTCCATAAGCTGGTTAATTACATCGATATGGTCAGTTGTTGAATACCTACTTCTGCCTGCTGTTTTGGTTGATTAAAGTGTAGCTGTCTTTCTATTTGGCTTATTAGGGTCTTTGTAAATATTTTGTATATTATGGAGAGTAAACTTATTGGGCAGTAATTTTTTCTGGTCTTTTGTGTCTCTCTTTTTGTGAATTAGTATAATGATAATTTTTTTCCAAACTTTAGGTATAGAGCATTCTTGCAGACATTTGGTGTAGAGTTTAGCTAGTTTTACTATGAAATCTTCTCCATTCATTATTAAATCAATTAGGCCATCTTCTCTTGCTGCTTTGCCTCTTTTTATGCTTCTTAATATCGTCTTTACATCTACTGTTACGTTTGATACCGGCTCAGGTGTTTCCTCATTTCTTTTGGTGAATTCATTTCTTATATCACTATTTTATAGTATTGCATAGAAATCCTCTGCAATTTTTATCACCCCATCTCTATTGTGGACAATATTTTTATTTTCATCACTTAAAGAAAACATCTGTCCACTTTTCGTCAATTTGATGATTCTTCATTTCTTTTGTTTTTTCCTCAATTTTGGTCTGATTGATTTTACGAATATCTTTGGTTTTTAGTTTGTTTATTGTTTTGGATATTTCTGCTAATTCTACTTCATCCCTCTTGGATTTTACCCTCATTTCCATTCTTTTCTTTATTAGGTCTTTGGTCTTTTCTGATAGTTTTCCTTGATCATGTTTAGGAACATTTCCACCTATCTCTTGTAGTGATTCCAATATAAGTTTGGAAAATCACTGATCATCTCTTCATTACTTGCTTCCATATCATCATGTATATAGGAGTAACTATTTTTTTATTGCTAAACTGAACTCAAAAGAGTTTTCTCTTATTACAGTTGGTATTTTCTTTCCTAAAATTATTTCTTTATATCTTTCCTTAGATCTTCTCACCACTTTATGATTGCTTGACTTTAACTTGCTTAATACTGTTACATCTTCAACTAAATTGACCTTTTCACTGAAAATAATATCAATTTCATTTTTCGTTTCTCCATTTGGGCGTCTCCATGTCCATTTTCTATTTTGCTTTTTATAAAAGGTGTTCATAATTTTAGGATTATTTCTATCAGAAAATTCTACATTCTCTCAATCCTTGTGCCTACTCCAAATTTGCCTACTGTTGATTCTCTTATCTTCTTTTGACCTACTTTAACATTGGAATCACCCCAAAAAATTTAAATTGAGTTTTTTTTTTTTTATAGATATCTCTAGATTATCAAAAGAGTTTTTATTTCTTCTTCTTTATGGGATGATGTTGGTGCATACGTTTGAAGGGTCTTCATTTTATATTACTTATTTAGTTTGATAATTAATCCTGAAATTCTATTACTAGTACTTCAAAATTATTCTGCTACCTGCAAGATTTTTATAAATAAGGAAACCTTACTTTTTTTTTTTTTTTTTTTTTGTTCCTTTCATGTCCTCTGAAGCAAAATAAACAGCCCTCTTTTGATTCGATATAAGATTCCCCAGTTCTTCTAATTTCACTCAATCTTATTATATCCCAATTTATATCTTTCGGCTCTTCTAGTAACAGAGCAAGGTCTTCTTCTATAGACAAGTTCCTTACGTTGTATGTGGCAAGGTTCAGTTTTCAATGGTGCCCTGCTCTAGTCCAAAGATTTTTGGCATCCCTAGCAGTGGAATGCAGCTGCCCGCAATCTTGGGCAGTCGTTCCATTGCCGCATGGGACTGGTGGCTGAGACTGAGCTGTGATTTACATGAGTGGGTTTTGTCAGTTTTCATCACCACGCTAGTCAATGCGGATTTGTGATGGTGGGAGATTTTCGTCTGATCTTTCATAGCAAACCAACTTAGTATGGGTGGCCCTCCCTAGTATAGCCTAGTAAACCCTTTTACCTCATTAGGGTAGCCCTACTCAGAAAGAATACTCACACACACACAAGCAAACACACACACACACACACACACACACATATATATATATATATATATATATATATATATATATATATATATATATATATATATATATATATATATATATATACAGTATATATATATATATATATATATATATATATATATATATATATATATATATATATATATATATATGTATATATATATATATATATATATATATATATATATATATATATATATATATATATATATATATATGAGAGAGAGAGAGAGAGAGAGAGAGAGAGAGAGAGAGAGAGAGAGAGATTTGAAGTGAATAAAAGTATTAAAGTTATGCAATTAATTTCCAAGAATAGATTTTTTAGATAAACAAAAGTTATCCAAAAAGGAAGTTCCTTTATTTGCGTATCATTTTCCATATTTTTATGGGATATCTTTCATTTCTTATATTTTAAACTTTGTTGCTTCATTTGTCTCTTATGCTTTAACCACTTAAATGTTTATTATTTTTCCGTATTCATATAACACGTAACCTCTTGATTCATTCCATTTATCCCCTATATGACTAGCATTTTTTTTTTTTTTTTTTTTTTACCTTGGATTAAAATGGTACTTGCATATCTCAGCTTCTAACATTTTCATGAGGTTTAGCAAGATACTTTCGAAGGATACTGTGACTGTTAATATATGAGTGATAGTTTATTTCTTGAATGTTCTACATTTAGAATGGGCGTCAGAATGTGATGATACAGAAATATAATTCGTTTTGGTACCTTAAAGTGCTATAACTTGCTTAAAAGTAGTAGGTTGGCCAGGGCACCAGCCACCCATTGAGATACTGGCGCTAGAGTTATTGGGTCCTTTGACTGGCCAGACAGTACTACTAGTGGAGTGGATACCTGACAAAATAGTTCTTTTTATGATACAAGCATAAACCTTTGCACAAAGCTTCCCTGTGATGTTCTTAAAGAAATAAAACTGTGAGCTACCCAATTTTTTTCACTTTTCAAGATGGCCGCCACATTTTTTAAAATGGCGGCAAAATCTCATTCCAGAATTTTACAAATTGACCATACGAAGTAATTTTGAAGACCAGTGGCTTAGATTTGAGATAAAACATCTATGTTTAAGTCAGTATTCACTGTAAATACAATTTTGTGAAAACTGTGCAAAGTACATGCGAGAAATTAGACTGAATAAGTCATATTGATTTATGTGTCTTTGCATGTACAGGTGCATAATGCTGTGCATTGCAATCTTCACCTATATCACTTACAATTCCCAGTACAAATCCTTTTACATCCACATTTTAAGAGTTGTTGAGATGACAGTGCTATTAGCTGCAAGCTGGTCCAATATAGCGTCCAAATATTGTCGTCTTTTTGCCAACCCCAACTTTCAGGTGAAGGTAATTTCATAATGCAAACCACAGACTGACCCCTTGTGTGCCCCGCTTGCAGTAAAGCTCGCTTCACATGCTCTACTAAAGCTGCCGTAGAGGGTGGGATGGCCTTATAAGGCTTCTGTTTTCGTGCAAACAATTCAAACCTTGCTTCATCGACTTTGTTTGTGGTACTAGAGCGGTCGTACATACACTGAATAGTATGGCCTATTCTTTACATATTCTCCTCGGCCCTGACAACACTAAGATTACCAAACAATTCTTCTCTCAAGGGGTTAACTAATGCTCTCTAATTGTTCAGTGGCTATTTTCCTCTTGGAAAGGGTGGAAGAGACTCTTTAGTTATGGTAAGCAGCTCTTCTAGGAGAAAGACACTCCTAAATCCGACCATTGTTTTCTAGTCTTGGGTAGGGGAATAGCCTCTGTACCATGTTCCTCCACTGTCTTGGGGTAGAGTTCTCTTGCTTGAGGGTACGCTTCAGATCACTATTCTATCTTATTTCTATTCTTCTTATTTTGTTAAAGTTTTTATAGTTTATATATGAAATATTTATATTAATGTTCATACTGTGTTTTAAAATATCTTATTTTAATAGTTAATTACTTCTCTTATTTCCTTGTTTCTTTTCCTCACTGGGCTATTTTCTCTGTTTGAGCCTCTGGGCTTATAGCATCCTGCTTTTCCAACTAGGGTTATAGCTTAGCAAGTAATAATAATAATAATAATAATAATAATAATAATAATAATAATAAGAGAATTTTGCTAAAGCTTTCAACTCGTAATGGACAGCCAGAGATAATAATATTGAGTTGCACTGAGTCACCGTCCAACTGTTATGACACGGCCATCAGTCTCATGGAAACTGAGTGTTCCCATCTCCGGTTGTGACTGTGATAGAGGGGGGACAATACACAAACAAGTATCACGAACGCAGCCATCCAATCAGAGGCCTTTAACTCGAGAGCCAAAGCGAGAAAGGATGGTTACTGTCGCTTTATATCAAAAGCGTAACTCCCTTTAGCCTTGTCAGTTCAAGCCACTTATCGAGGTGTTAGGTATGTTGTCCATATAGGCAATCTATTCGAATTAGGCCATTGTCCAACTCGGTCTTTCAGCTGCCGATCTCCCTAGTTTTGGATAGTATTTTCCCCAATTTCAAATTGACATCTAGTAAAAGGTTTGCGAAGAGGCCCAATTTAGCTAATGTTACATTTTAGTAGCGAGATTGTCCTTATTTATCCATCTGGTGATATGTATGTAATTGAACTCAAATCTGTTGCTTTATTTTAAGTTATTGTATTGATTGTTTTTTTTTTTTTTTTTTTTTTTTTACCCCTTCGTCTTCCCCTTTCTCTCAGTGCGTATTAATGTGGGTTTGTTTTTATTATTTGCATCATGATATTTAAACTTTTTGGTTCATACCTTTTTATACAATTAATCGTAAATTTACTGATGAAAAAAGATTTATTAGCCACGCCTAGTCCATATCTCATCTCGTTTCTAGCTTCAAAGCAGTTCCACAATTGGAATCATTCTGCAACAAAC
>NC_090725.1:193840638-193858138 GCF_036898095.1 Palaemon carinicauda
TCAAATTTATTCTATTTAATCTTCGAATAATGCAAAAAAAAAAAAAAAAAAATGAGATTTCATGAGATAAAAACTTCCATCCGCACCACCAGTGTTGGTTAATAAAGTGTAAATGCATAATTAGATGGACAAAAATTTTAAGCGAGTTTATGGGGAGCATTTGGTATTTATAGTAGAAAAAATTCTTATTTTAGTTTATTTATGCAAATAGACTAAATGTGATACATTTTTTTTTTCATGGATTGCTGTGAAGTTAGCTGGTCATTTGCTTATGAATTTTTCAAGTATTATTTCAAGTCTTTTATGGAGTTTTCGAAGTGTGGGTTTCTATTAGCTTTAGGTTAGATGTGTAGGACTTATAATAGTGTCATACCTATGTTTTTCTCTATATTCCTAATATTACAAGTTAAACAGCTAATGAAGCCCTGATTTGAAGCTGTAAGCTAAACTGTATGCTCGTTTTTCTCATGTCCTGACTTCTGAACACCTCCCTCACTTAGTCAGCTCTCGTGTATCTAAATTAAGCCCAGTCCCTATGGCGTTCAAACCCTATTGTGAAACCAGATTTTATTGGCAAATTAATTATCAATCTACCAGATAATAAGCAATAAACTCAGATCTCGAATGATTTTGTTGTACATAGATGTTATCCACTTGTTGAAATGAAGCGTATTGTATTTCTCCAAATTAACATAAATTACAACAAACGCAGCCGTTTCTAGTTCACTAGAGGACAAAGGCCTTAGACATATCCTTATGTTTGTGGTCTGGCTTCGACAGTTTTCATCACCATGGTGGCCAACTGCGAATTGGCGAAGGTGGGAAACTTTTACAATTGCGCGCAATGCCTCTACAATTGTGCTCTAAAACCATTACCATTGCATAGTCTTTCTATTACTATTGCGGGCATTGCGAAGAGAACTTCAATTCTTTTTTTACAGCTCTTAACCTTTACATGTCAATGAATTTCAGTGGTTATTAAAGTATTTTCATTCTCTCTAACCCTCTTTTCGTTTGCAAGGCTTTTTTATGTCAATACGTAATAATAGACGTTGGCTCAACTAATTTTATGGCAGCTTAATTCAATTTGGCTTTACTTTTTTTCATTTCCTTTCCAAGTTTTTTTTTTTTTTTTTTTTTTTTTTTTTTTTTTTTTTTTTGTCATGCCAATAAAGAAAAACAAATCAGAAGTATCTCCGAAGTCGATATTTAGCTTACGGGTAAATACCGATTATGCAAAATACATTTTTCGCAGTGTTTATATTTACTTCTAAAAATCTGAAACAAACCGATGATTTAGTAATTCTGTGTATCCATCGTGAATCAAGGATTTCTTTCCTTTTTCGGTTTCAGATGGTGCGAATTCCATATTGTCGATTTCGGACGGACAAAAAAAAGGAAAAAATATATATTGAGACTAATGTACTTTAATTCAACTGGATAGATTTTTTAAGCTGTATACTGTCGCGGTTTGACAAAGATAAATAAATGCTAAAAGAAAAAATGGGGAAAGAGGCGCGCAACTGTAATCAATTTTAGCTGGCAGTCATAACACTTTTCAATCGCTAAATGGGCGCAAATATAAAACGCCCCTCACAGCAAACCAACCTGGTATGGGCAGCCCTGACTAGTAGATTTACTGATCATGGCGGTAAACAAACCCTTTGACCACGTTACGGTATCCCGCAGGTAATAATAAATAAGATTCTGTTCTGCATAATATGAAAATCATTAGATAATCCAACGTATGAGGCTTGGAGTAATCACAACCTATTCTCTTGAAAATATCCGTGATAACCTACAGTCTATACTGTATATTTGGAGCAAGGATTGTGTGCATGGTGTGGATGAAATTAGAAGCATATATAAAATGTAGTGAAGAATTCGGGAACGGTACTTTTGAAACTGCTTGATAATTCATTAATTTATTAAAGCTGAGAGACAGTTCGATTAAGGCCTTTGAGTCGATTTCGGTTCTTTTCCCTTATTGAATGTTCCGTAGCCACTTGATTATATCTTTTTTATGCCTGATCACTTCACACAAGTTTGCATATTTTTATATAGTCATTAAATTTTTGTTTGCGTTAAAGTTTTCAACCTTCATTATTACATTTGCGGGGAGAGAATAAAACATTATGAAATCAGAATCTCTCACCGTGAAATTTTAATGTTCCTTGTCAAAGGAATTAGTGGGCAGAGATGTTTAACTATGTACCCTTCGCATTAGTTAACACAGAAGGCTACTGATTATTGGTGCATACTAAGACGAGGTAGAAGCGAGTTGAAAGGTTGCTTGACCTGAGTTCCGCTATTAGATAATCAACTCTTCTGTTATGAAACGGCGGTGTGAGGGCTTAAAAGTAGATAGAATATGTATTGAGAACGTATGATGTATATTGATACAAATTATATATTTTCAGAATAGAAGAAATTCCTATGTTCTAGGATATAGGCATCAAATGCCTCGCTTGGTCTTACAGCAGGTTTGCGAAATGGGTGTTATGTTTAGATGGGGGCTAACAAATTTATTCATGAAATCATCCGTGAGGTCAGAAAAGGACATTGGATGTATATATATATATATATATATATATATATATATATATATATATATATATATATATATATATATATATATTATATATATGTGTGTGTGTTGTGTGTATGTTTGCGTGCATATATATATATATATATATATATATATATATATATATATATATATATATATATGTATGTATATGTGTGTGCGTGTGTGTGTGTTTGTGTGTATGTGTGTATGTTTGCGTGCATATATATATATATATATATATATATATATATATATATATATATATATATATATATATATATGTATGTATGTATGTATGTATGTATGTGTGTGTTTGCGTGCATATATATATATATATATATATATATATATATATATATATATATATATATATACATTAATAGGTGTTCTGAATTGGAATGTGAATGGCTGATGTGCATATGATTTTTGACAGATGGATACTGACTGATTGAATTTTGGTTTTCTGGCATAATGACATTGTAGGTCATTGGCGCCGAAATTATTTGTTATAATTAAGCTATAAAAGGATATTTGATTTAAAACCATATATACAAACCGTCACTATAAAATATAGATAACATTTAGAAGACTTGCTTCTGAAATAGATGTAAAAACGCCGCTAGTGTCGTACAACACATCCTCCCCAAGAATCTTGGTAAGGATGAACCTGTCATCCCCACCTCAAGCCTCAAACAGATAACTATTTCTTAAGTACTCAATAGTGGGGCATTGGGTCAATAAATGCCTCACTGTCAGGGGTACCAAGCAGCCTTCGCGATATGGCTGGTGCGAATTTGACAAAGCGTAGTCTCCCACCTTCAAGGCATTACTTAAAACCTCCAAGGAGATATAATACTCGTTATTTCCCTCATTTTATTTCCATATAGGTATCCCAATGCTGCAGTCAAATATAATAAAACAACCTCTTTATGCTTGGTTAAAAGTCAATGGAGAAGGGGATCTGTTCTTGGAAGAAAAATTTGCAGTTGGCAAGAGAGTAAAATTCATTGCAAAGTGAAAGTGAATTTGAGCAAAAGTAAAGTAATAATGAAAGCAAATGAAGAACAGAAAGCTTTTGATCTATGGGGTCATTATGGAGGAATTACATGGTAGGTAAACTAGGCATTTATCTAAATGTTTTTGGCTACTTCTCTTATATTTTCTTATGATTTAAGCCTTCCTCCTCCTATTAACTTTGATAACTAGTTTCAGCAGTTTTACCTCAGTATCTCCAAATAACTTATGTATCCGAAGCAAGTATACGTTTTCCACTGTATTTGTTAACTTTATAATGAACCACACTTCTCTACTCGTATCTACTGTTCTTAAACTAAATTTTTGCATAATTTATTTTTTTATAGAAAGGTTAAAAGACCATCTTATTGGACCCAAGTATACAGTAAACTAGTCACTCTGTTTCACTTTACGTTATTGAAGTCTTTTAATTACTTCCGTCAATTATTGATTTTATCACAGACCTTTTCCAACTCCATGTAAGTCACATGAACATCTAATAATTTCCAAAATTCTCTCGTATCATTGAAAGAAATATGAGGTCAACACAATATTTTTATTGTCTAAATCCAATTATATATATATATATATATATATATATATATATATATATATATATATATATATATATATATATATATATATATATATATATATATATATATATATAGGATTGATAAGAAAAGAAAATAATTGTTATAAATTGCAAGGCTATTAAAAAGGAATCTGTTATAGCTCTACATAAACTGATTGTGGCCGATTTTAGGTTGGTAAAAAAAGAAAAAAGAACAAAGAAGTCCCATCCAGAAATAGGAGGATGAAAACTTGGAGGTTACTGTGAGAGAAGGCAACAGACTTCGGAAGTAAAGTGGAAAGATCCAGAAAAGAGAGATATGCAAATGGAAAGTCAGAATTACCTGAAGAGATATGACATTTTATGAAAGAGATTATGGTGCCAACAGTTGTAGTGATATGCGGGAAGACAAGTGGTAAACAACAACAGGAAAAAGAAACATAGTCGAATCATGAGGTTCAAACAGCTGGGAAGGAAAACAGTATAGTCAGAAGGAGGGAAGATAACTACCAAACTAGAAAGGATTATAGATGTATAAAGAGGGAACAAACAAAATGGTAGCAATTGTAAAGAGAGAAAAAATGAGATAGCGATATAGGTAGAAGGGAACACCGTAGGGAGAGAATATGATATACAGAATTGTAGAAGTAAGAAAAATAGACAGGCAGGATGTAGGGGAGGTAGGAGTTATTAAAGAGAAAAATTGAAATAACTTCTTTTACGAAAAGGAAGTAGAGAGAAGATGGAAAGACAATTTTTTCACAAATATTAAACACTAAGAATTAGTGAGAAGAACTGGAAAATGTTCCTACAGTTGAAGGGTTAATAGCAAACATCTGAGAGAGTGAAGTCGATTACTTTTAGAAAAGGAAAAGTCAATAAATATTAAAAAAAAAAACATAAGTAGCAATAGAAATTTTTGAGAAATCTAAGGAAAGAGTAGGTGCATAAATTATTGGAGAAGATCTAGAATTTATGGGCAATACCAAAGAACTTGGATGATATTTCGAGGATTAAAATATTTAAACAAGAAAAGTGACATGTTAAACTGTAATAAAACAGCGGAATATACTGTAGTTTTTCAAGCCAGATTCAAGATACTGGAAAGAATAGTAGAAGGAAGGGTCGGACACTTGATATATATATATATATATATATATATATATATATATATATATATATATATATATATATATATATATATATATATATATATATATATATATATATATGTATATATGTATGTATATATATATATATATATATATATATATATATATATATATATATATATATATATATATATATATCAGCAGTAGTTTGAGTTTATGAAAGGAAAGAGCACATTTGTTGCAATCTTTATAGTAAGACAAGTCCAAGAAAAGTATATGGAAGGAAACAGGAATGTTTACGCGTGTGTTGAGAATCCTGAAAAGGTATTTGACTGGGTACCAAAAAGGTCAGTCTATTGGTGTTTGAGAAAAATAGTATTCCCGCAGTAGTTGGTATGTTAGTAAGGATGATGTATGACCGGCCACGAAACACTGTATAGAGGCAACATTTTGGGAGACTGAGTCATTCCCGGTGGAGGTTGGCCCCCATCAGGAGTGTGCTGTGAGTCAATTCCTGTTTCTTGTTGTCACAGACACTTTGTCATCAAAATCAAGAAACAACAAAGAATTATATAGGAACTTGTGTTTGCTAATTATTTAGTCATTAAATCACACACAGGAGAAGAGCTGCAAAAAGGGTTTTTAGGAATAGACATGAGTCCTAGAGAGGAAAGAATTGAAGGTGAACATTGGAAAGACAAACCAAATGATTAGTAGAGGACGTGAAAATAATCATTCAAGGGAGAGATAGTGCAGTGCTAAAACAGAAAAAAAATTGTTTAAAGAGTTGTTTAAGACAAGAAAATGCCCTTCAGTCAGTTATCGAGCCCTTACTATTATTTTGGGCAGAAACTTAGGCATTAAAGGCGAAAGAGAAGGGATGGCTGGAATGAAGTGAGATGGGTAGGTAATTAGGTAAGGATGCGGCTAGTTAGAAAAGCTGGATTTTATAATCCAAAGGGCTGCAACAGGGAAAGTAGCTCAATGTGGAAAGGAAATAGGGAAATAAATAAACTACACGAGAAGTAATAGATAATAAATATAAAATATTTTAAGATAGGTAACAATGTTAAAATAGATAACACATACAAAAACTATGAAATGACTTATGGCCTTTAAATTTTTAAAGTTCCACCAATTCAACTGCCCGATTAAGGAGATCATTTCACAATCTGGTCAAACCTGGAGTAAAACCTTTAGAATACTGTGTAGTATCGAGCCTTATAATGGAGAAGGCATGACTATTAGAATTAACTGCATACCTAGTACTATTGTATATACAGGACGGTACTCTCTTGGAAGATCTGAATACAAAGGGTCAGATTTATGAAAAATCTTGTGCAACAGGCATAAAGAACTCGTTGAATTATTTTACTATAAATTAATAGCTATAGCAGGAATAACAAATTTAACATAGCCCACCACATGTTGAAGATGAGATTCCGCAGCTGAAGTCTAAACAGGAGAACAATACTCGAAACAAGGCAGAATGAAAGAATTAAACCATTTCTTTAGAATAGATTGATCATCAAACATCCTAAACATACACACACACTATATATATATATATATATATATATATATATATATATATATATATATATATACATATATATATATATATATTATATATATATATATATATATATATATATATATATATATATATCTTACATTGGTAAATTATTTTATTCACGTATTTCATTTGTGTATTTAAGAGATGTATAGCCAGCTTGTAAGGTGAGTTCCAATCAGGTAGGATTAAGTAAATGTATGTAAATTAGATAAGACTGTCGTCATTCCTCTAGTTATATTTTCATTCAGTTCCGTGTATGTAAATTTACGTTATTTTAAAGAATTCTATTTTTGTTTCACGTAGTTTTGTTACGAAGTCTTATGTAAACTTGTAAAAGGTACGCTGTATGACACACACACTAGGGAATACAAATTGTTCCCATGGGGTTGGAAGTTGCAGGAAGGTTTTTGACTATAGGAGGTGAGCGGAGTTAGCTGAAAGCGTTGCCTCATCGAGCAACGATAGTACCATACTTCAACTGCCAAGTTGGCAACCTGACGTCAGGAGAACCCGCCCAGACCATGTGCACACACATTGTATGCATTACTGGAATGAACTGGAAGGTTCTTGAGTGAATTAAGATTATATATATATATATATATATATATATATATATATATATATATATATATATATATATATATATGGCCTAGCAATGCATAGGAGCAGAGATCCAGTCTAACCTTCTGAAAGAGCCAATGTCTGCCAATCCTCGCTCCAGCATTTATCCAGCCACTATGAATCTCCTCTCCAACGTGCATAGTGTTTTCTCTCCAACATGAATAGTGATTTCTCTCCAACGTGTATAGTGTTGCTCAATTGTTGGTGATAATATCGTGTGATTAATTCAAAAGTTACTGTATAATTTTTTGAAGTGTCATTTTTTTTGTCTTGGTTTAATGTCTAGTTCAGATTTATATTTCGAGTGATTTACTTTTTGGTATTACTTTTGAACTGTTATTTTTATAATATATATATATATATATATATATATATATATATATATATATATATATATATATATGTAAAGTGTGTATTATTTCGATCACCAATACTTATTTCAGTGTTTTGCTCGTATCCACTGACTAAGAACCAAAGTAAGAGTTTGATTTAAGAATAGTTGTCGTTAAAAGTAAATTAATGACCTAGTTTTTGTTTAAAGTGTAACGTAAAGAGACCTTTCGATTTTCTGTGTTCATATATATTAACGTCTGGGAGTTGCGTATTATTCTCAGAGCACGGAGGTTTCTCCTGTGTATCAGATTATGTAATATAAACCAGGTGAGTTTTGGAGCTTGGGAATTTACGTAATTCGCTAGTCGTAATGATATTTATATATATATATATATATATATATATATATATATATATATATATATATATATATATGAATGAAAGTAGGAAGAAGAAAATGCGATTTGGTTGTAGAGGGAAAGTATGGGAAATAGGTCTTTGTCCTGCACTGATTTTGTTCTGGTCTATTAACAAGTCGAGCAACAGTAAATAATATCCATCACTTACAAGAAAAATACTCAAAAGCATACAAAAATTAAAGGAAGGTCTTTTTGTTGATATATCTATTCTATTTACCAAGGGACTTCCCCCAATTTTTGGGGAGCCCGTGTAGCTGATATCAAACAAATGAACAAAAGGGGACCTTTCCTCTCTCTGCTCCTCCGTGGCTGACGAGGTTTTCAGCCGAGTTTGGCTGGTACTGCTAGGGTGCCATAACCCATCCTCCCCCGGTATCCACCACAGATTAAGTTTCATACACTGAATCCCCAACTGTTGACACCTTCACGGTCACCAAGGCGACCGGAGGAAGCAGCAGGGCCTTCCGGAACTGCGTCACAATCGCCACCATTCATTCCAATTTCTAGCATGCTCTCTTGCCTCTCTTATCTATCCTCCTATTACCCAGAGCTTTCTTCACTCCATCCTTCCACCTAAACCTTGGCCATCGTCTTGTACTTCTCCCATCAACTCTTGCATTCATTACCTTCTTTAGCAGACAGTCACTTTTCATTCTCTCAACATGGCCTAACCACCTCAACACATTCATATCCTCTCTGCTGCTAAATCATTTCTTACACCCATTCTCACCGTAACTACTTCGTCCCTAACTCTATCTAATCGAGATACACCAGCCATACTCTTCAGACACTTCATCTCACACTCATTCAATTTCTGTCTCCCCGTCACTTTCATTCCCACAACTGCGATCCATGCATCACAGTTGGTACAATCACTTTTTCACACAGAACTCTCTTTACATTCATGCGTAACCCTTTATTCTTTACCACTACTTTCACTGCCCCCCAACACTTTGCATCCTTCATTCACTCTCTAACGCACATATGCTTCCACTCCACCATTTGCTGCAACAACAGACCCCAAGTACTTAAACTCTCCATTCGACATGACATTCAACCTCGCACCGCTCTCCCTTTACGAGCATCTCATACCTTACTCTTATTCGCATCAACTCTCAACTTCCTTTTCTCACATACCCTTTCAAACTCGGTCATTAATAAACCAAGCTTCTCTTCCAAGTCCGCAACCAGTACAGTATCATCCGCAAACAGCAACTTATTTACCTCCCATTCATGATCACTCTCGTCTATCAGTTTCAATCCTCGACCAAGCACTCGAGCATTCACCTCTCTCACCACTCCATCAACAAACAAGTTGAATAACCATGGTGACATCACACACCCCTGTCTCAATCCCACTCTCACTGGTAATCACTCATTCACTTCATTTCCTATCCCAACACACGCTTTATTACTTTTGTAGAAACTCTTCACTGCTTGCAACAACCTTCCACCAATTCCATATAACCTCATCACATTCCACATCGCTTCCCTATCAACTCTATCATACACTGTCTCCAGATCCATAAACGCAACATACACCTCCTTGCCTTTTCCTAAATATTTCTTTCATATCTGCCTCACTGTAAAAACCTGATTCATACATCCACTACCATTTCCAAATCTATCCTGTATTAGAAAGGATCCTCCATATTGAAAGAACTAGTTGATAAGATCAACTCATTGGGCACCCATTGATCGAGATTCTACAGAACTTACTGTCTTAAACTCCCCTTATAGTTTAGTAGAGCTGTGTTTATTCATAGAAAAACATTATATGTCCTATATCCTCACACACATAACATTCAGAGTTTTTAAATGGGCAGTCACTCCTACAGTAGCTTTACCCACGCCCACTACAAGGTTTTTCAATTTTTTTACTCATATTATCATTCTCCTTCCCTCATTACTTAAACTTCTGACCAGGAAAGGAATTCTTTTTAGCAATGTGAGCATTCGATTTCAAACCAAACTCCCTGAATATTTATCTGCAGCTCTCTGCATAAGAGCTATCTCTACCAATTGGGTGAAGGTGAGACTCTTCACTGTTAAAATATTATGGTAGGTACTCTCCTCCTTAAGACCCTTAACTAACATCTCCTCTAGCCTGTCACCAAATTCAGAAGTAGCCGTTAGTAGATACACTTTTATGATGTTCTCGACAACTATTTTAATTGAAACGATCATATATTACGATCACTTGTGGATAAAATTTGCCATTAATTACTGTGACCATCTTGTCAAAAGTAAACTCCTCATAGGGTATGGGACTCACAAAATCCTTGACTAGGTCATGCAGTGTACTACCTATAGTGAAAGGAACATAGGCATCTGTCTATTATGGGCAATGTTATTCACTGAATACAAAGAAGTCCTATCCTCAAAAATATAGCATTTTCACGCTCATCATACAGAGCAACATTGCTAATAAATCCTATTCTTAAAATACAATATATACTTGAGGTTTAGAAAAGAAGTATGAAGATCCTTACGTGAGAGTTTTGGGAACGAGGTTTTGTGATGTATGATGTGACACAGCCATATAATACATACCAAAGGGCGTATATGTAAGGCGACTTTTGCATTGTAGAGGCATGCTTCTCTGGAGGTCAACATCCTTCGGGTGCAGATGTCTCTTATTCGCTCGCACTGTCGAACGTCTCTGATCTCGATAAGTAGGCTACCATTATTGTTTGAACTGCTCAAGTGTTAATATAACTGTCTAAGTCTAGTAAAATTTTTATGTTTTAAGTACTTAGGGTACTCAAGTGTTAATATAACTGTCTAAGCCTAGTACAATTTTTGCGTTCGAAATACTTAAGGTATTCAAGTGTTAATATAAGTGCCCAAGTCTTGTAACATTTTTGTGTTTGAATTACTTTAAAGAAACAAAGTGGTTAGAACTCTGTATAACGGCTGTTTTGTAACTTTGTCTAAATTAATATTCTTTTATTTTTTGTCTATAATAAACGATTTCGGCTTCAATGACCTTCGATGTCAGGATGCCAGAGAACTTCAAATCATTCATTCATTCATTACTACTTTTACCCGACCTTCTGTTAATGAAATTAACATGTGTATTAATCTGCTGATTGATGATACCAGTTGTGTAATTTGAACCTGTGTTCTGCTTGTAGCAGCACATAAGTGTCTTTTGTATCTTTAATTAAATATAATACTTTTGAGATTTCTCACGAAATAGCACAAGCGAGTGTTGATCGAGATGTAAAATTAAGGGATTATGTATAATACGTAAAGTGAAACCTCCTTGATACTGTTTTATTTTCACTAAAGGATATATTTCTTCACAAAAGTGTATATTATCTTTAAATATGTAAGAAAATCATGTTTTTAGTCAGCCATCCATATAATTTTTATTCCTTTTCTTTATAACTCTGCTATCACCCAGAGTCTAGTCATTATTATTCTTAACGCTATTTAAGTCAGAAACCTAAATATCTTTCAAGTTAGAGCATTTAAGATAATTGAATATCCAAACTGATTTTCTGAATTTTAGAATAACAAAGTACAGCTCACACTTGGTATCCAGAAGATTCGAGATATTAAGGTTTTCAAGAAGAACCTGAAGACCTTGTTTTTGAATATTTGCTGTGGCTCAAAGTAGAGATAAAGGATACGTTATTAGGGAACGGGATATGAAATCTACGGTAAGAATATAAGATATTTAGCCATGATCCCTTAGCAATTCTCTGCTTTTCACCCTCGTCACATCAGTGCGCTCTACACTCTCGTATTAGAAGATTCCTCAAATAATCTTTAATTTCACTTACCAAATTAATACAACAAGCCTAATCATATTGTTCCTAATTGAATTGTAATAGTGTTTCTAACCAGTAATCACATCAGAACTAAGATTTCTTTAATTATTTATGCAAATATGTGAAGTAGCAACTACTCTATTACCATATCTGTCTATTGTAACCAGAAGAATTGATTATAATAACAAGAAAACAAAAGAATTCCTCTCCTTATACATAAATCATATACACATCTGTATATTTGTTATTAGTTTGACTAAACGTTCAAGTTTAAAGATCCCCTACACCAACTGGGGTTCTTTTTTACAGAAAGAGCGATTAGCATAAAAATCACAAGAGAAACAACAGAAAATGCTTTGTTTATAAACGAAGAAAACCTCCCTGTTAAGGGGGATCGATATGTAGAATTGGTAAGCTAATCTTTTCTATCTTATTGAACTGTATCCTTCTCTATTCAACCTATGCCAAGGATGAAGGATATACTGTAAATTTCTTCGGGTTCGAAGTCCAGACAGTGACATATTCTTCATACTTCTGTATTATGCTCCAAGCATAGGTGTGCAACTCCTTTTTGATACTGGCACTGGGAATAGAAGGCGATTCATAGATGTCACAGAACTATCGAAAGGGTTCACACCAACTTACTGTGCCGCTGTCCTTGGTCTGCTTTCCTTAGTCTGCATTCATTCAGTAGATGCGATATGACCAGTGCCTTTAAAGGAATTGTCAAGTTAAAACCGCTGCGAATTCTACAGAAATGCCCAAAGTACCAAGAAGTCTTCAGTAGCCTAGGGGAGTCATGGGAGGTAACCGATGAAATATTCCTTGCTCTTGAGGATTTCACCTGCACCATGTATTTTGCCAAAACTAAGACAAAGGAGGTTGACCAGCTTCGATACCAAATGCTCGAGTTAACGTGCAGTGGGCAGTCTCGGGATTCAAAGAAGAATGTTGATCTTTCATCTCTTCAGCCACCAAGAGTGTCTAAATGACCATATCAGGAGGTGAACTATCAGGTTGCGATATGGAAACGTGCCCATTATCTCAAACCTGAGGTCCCTCATCCAGCTGTGGGTCATGGTTGGATAATGAAGGATGAAAATCTAGAACCCTGTTGGTTCAAGGGAACTGCACTTTCTACAAGTATGGCTGATATACTTGAGATGATGGACGATGATGAGACGTCTGATGATGAAAGCCTTGATGTAAACAATGAAAGTGATGGAAATTTTGATGATGACTATGAAAGTGATGATAGTGGGTCCGACTTGGACTAAGAAAGTTTCAAGTAACAAGATGGTAGATTTCAGGGTCGAAGGACAAAGGACCTCCCTTGTATCACAAGATATTTCCAATAATTGCCTTTCCATTAATTAAAAGTGGACCCAAAGGTACCCAAGTAGACTATCAAACTTTATACCTTGCATAGGTTGACTTTTTTCTGTAGTCCAAAGCAACACAGTGTGAATTTTCCCAATGTGGTCTTGCATTATATGAGTATATTGTACATTCATGTACAGTTTTATTGCATCTCATTCATGATTGTCGTAACCTTCAAATAAAGCATTCCTGTTGTTGATTCATGTGACTTTCCCCAAATTTACTGACAGACTTGTTGAGACTGTCTTTATTGGATGCTGTGATCTCAAGAACCTGGGTGAGGACACGAATATTATCTCTCTTGCTGCATTCATGGAGGAGTTATAGCTAAGTCAAAATTACGGCGTCCAGAGTGGCGACCATCTTGAATTTCAGCATGATGTAATTAGTTGACATTGTTGAGAATTCTTTTTTTTGGATTCTCTGACCCCCAAAACCTGGGAAAACACACCAAAATAATTTCCGTAGCCCCTCTATAAGAAGAGTTATGAGCTTTATCAGTTTTTACGATTTTGAGGCAAAAAAAAAACGACAAATTTGAAAATTGACCTTTTTACCTAACATCTCATTTCCATGATTTGGCCAATAAGTACACTTAATGGGTATCATTCTATTTCTTGAGGTCTCTAGAGAGGAAATAAGGCAGAAAAGGTCATCAGATATTGGTCTGGCTGTTCCTGGGGTTACATTTATGGAGGTGCCTAAAACTTTCACTTGACCCCCAATTTGGTGACATTTTGACCTCTGGTGACCTAATTATTAAACATAATTGCAAATTGTCTATTTTATCTGTTAGAGAGACCCAAAGCAAACATTTTGATATGTCATTTATCTTTCTCTGACCATTCAGTCCGGAGTTATGTCTAATTAGGTTTCCCCTACCCCAAAATTGGCAGCTGCAAAATTCGATGATGTCATTAAATAAAGTGGCCGAGGAGTAGTAGTGAGTCCATATTTTTTCAATGGGAACATTAAAAAATCAAAATATGGATCAAATGCTATAACCTTAATGCACTTTTGTCAATTTTAAGGGGGGGGGGGGGTGCAAGGTGAGCCCCCTCAGCCCACGGACTACAACAACTTACGGATAAATATTATAAATAAGGCCAATTAGTATGGACAAAGAAAACGATATAGCAGATGTCCTTTGAAGAAGAGAATTTGAGTGAATTCATCCATTCAAGGAAAACGTAACTATTTCCTACGAGAGGAGAGCAAGTAAAGGGACTCAAAGAGAGAGAGAGAGAGAGAGAGAGAGAGAGAGAGAGAGAGAGAGAGAGAGAGAGAGGCTTCCCTCTTTAGGAAGAGAAAAAAGTTATGAATGGAGCGAAAAAATCAAGACGTAATAACTGTCAAAGAACGATAGCAGTTCAGAGGTAAAGAAGGAGACAGGGAAGTAAAATACTGAATTGAAGGGAAATGACCAATTGAGAAATTGGTGCTGTGATTTGAGAACTGGACATGGTGACAAAAAGGAAGAAAGGCCGGCTTGTGAATTGTTGACGCGATGGGTAGGCGCTGATTTGGTTATAAATATTTTAAGACACCGAAGGTATAAGATTCAGAAAAAAAGGAAAGCCTGCGCTGTTTCAATAACGATTACAATGCAAAGAGTATATGAAGAACCATTCTCTTCTGTTTGCCTTTGTGGGAAATCTTTAGCCAACGAAATGGGCCCTTCATGCTGGAAAAGAAGATCTAAAAATAGATTTGATAACTAAAGAAGATGAAAGCCATCGAGAGAAAGAATGAGCCAAATAAGTCACAGTTGGGAGGGAAATGCTGGAAGAAAAAATCTTGCATTGATGGAGACGGGGAAGAGTTTTTAAAGATATATAAATGAATAGTCGTCGCGAGGCGGATGAAAGGAATGTATGAAAAAAAAAAAAGATACTAGGGATTCCTAAAGCAGTGTCAACACTCACCAAAGCAGGCTGTCAAGAGAAGCCCAAGCAGGAGGCTGCTGCTGTTACTGCTGCTGCTGCTGCTGCTATTGCGGCTGCTTCTGCGGCAGTAGACGAGGGCACTGCTACTGTTGTTGTTGTTGCCCATTCTGTTAAGGACAAGGGAAGGGAACTCTTTCTCTGTGTTTGATCACTGGCTGCGAAAGACGTTTGGGTTTGGAGAAAGAATCGTTGAGATGGTACTACCGATTTTTAGAAACTATATTAATTTATATCTACAAAATTATATTGACTCTTTATGGCTATTGTTTTCACCTGTTAGAAGTTATTATAGTTTTTTAAATTAATTTCACTCAAGTCATTCTCCGAGCTGTATTTTCAGAAGCCATTTTCAATGTTTTTGGAGGAAAGCCAAGTCTGAGATTAACACTGTCTCTCTTTATGGTTTCCGTTCACTTATGTTTGTGATTTTCTTTGTATCATTCACTAAATGTTTCCTCGTTACGCTATACACTTTGTTGCTGCCATAAGTTCAGGATTTTAGTCTCACTTGATTCATTCAACACGATAACAAATACTTTGCGTACCTGTAAGTAAAAAGTAATACAAGATTATTATTGTTATTTCTTTATGTAGAAAATTTACCGTGATGTTGCAGCATGACAAATGAAGTTGCATATTGCAATAAGATATTCGTTTCTCAAAACAAGCACACAAATACATCAACACATTTACGCCGTTGTATGATCAAAGTTTGGCGAGAAATTAACGTTTCATTTAGGAGCCAGATAGAAGCGCAGTGAAACTTCCCATTGACACTGCAAAATAACATACACTGAATAAGTTGCTTCCATAATGCATAACAAGATGCAGACGGCATTTCGCAGAATGTCTCTCGAACTCCCACAGTATTCATATGCGGGTCTTAGAAATATCTTTATGACTTAAAATGAATGACCATAAAGATGATTCCTTAACTGTTCTCTCTCTCTCTCTCTCTCTCTCTCTCTCTCTCTCTCTCTCTCTCTCTATACTAAGCTGGTTTCATCTGCATAGAATGCCTGCTTCTGTTTATGTGCTTGGCGATGATGATACTTTGCTTGTTTCTCCAAGTTCACTCTGGGAGAGACGTTGTTTATGAAAGTACGTAGGTTTATGTCAGTATGTGTTTGAATACTCCCAGGAAATTAAATTTTGCGCGTTATTACCCACGTGCGCACATAAATAAAGTTTCTCTCTTCCTCTCTCTTTTACACGTTCATAAACTACTGCTCTCCCATCCACAAAATGAATCGACGTTGGTAATGATCAGTATTTAGATGAAAAACTAAAAGGGAATGCCAGATATTTTCGGCGCATATGAGCTAGATGGTAAAGCTAGGAACCTTTTGTTGAAAACATCTGCTGCCCAACCCGTTTCTTATATATATATATATATATATATATATATATATATATATATATATATATATATATATATATATACACACATACTGTATATACATAGGGATTATCTTTTATCTTGATAGTGCTATGCAAAGGTCAGATGAGGCAATTGGGGCATCTAGAGTTCATAAATATTATGAAATCAATATCTGTAACATTCGAGAAAATATTCTATTTATAGTAATCTTGTTTGAATTATATATATACCAATATCTTATGTAGTTTTAGGATTGCTGTACTTCCCGTTTGGATATCTTCAAGGGTTCTAACATAAGATCAATCTATTCCACGTCTTTGGAAGGTTTTCATCACAGGTGAAGTTTTAACAGAATCAAAAGCTTTTTCATAATCTATAAAAGCCATACATAGTGGTTAGTCATACACTGTTGATTTCATATTAGCTGGTTAATTACATGGATATGGTCAGTTGTTGAATACCCACTTCTGAAGCTTGCCTACTCTCGTGTGTTGATTAAAGTCTAGCTGTCTTTCTTTCTTTTTGGCATAAGAAGATGTTTTTGATTATTTTTTATATTACTGAGAGTGAACTTTAAAAAAGGTGTTCTTAATATTAAAAATTCTTTCATCAAACTCTACAAGCAATGTCTTCTCTCTCATTCCTTGTGTCTACTCCAAATTTACCTACCGCTGATTCTCCTTTCTTCTTTTGACCTACTTTTAGCATTGAAATCATCAAACTCAAATGTGAATTGAGTTTTATGTTTTTTTCACAGATATTCTCAGATTTGCATAAAAAAATCTATTTCCTCCTT